>NC_079169.1:58142388-58174888 GCF_947568905.1 Ostrea edulis | reverse complement strand
ATATTCAGTGTCGTTATTTAGGAAATTTACAAGCATAGCGTTTGAACCACAACAAACATGGCGTTAATCGTGGAGTGATTATATATGATTAAGAAAATAAGATTTACATGCTTTTACGAATTTTATGTAACATCTCAGAACGACGTGAACTAGGGTAGACGAGATTCAAAATGGAGAAATACATGTCCACGCGATAATATTCGAATCGACGCCATTAGTACCAAAATTTTCAAGTTCCATAGGTATGGAAATTTTTTCATTTTTTCCTATATTTTCCTTTTAAACATGTACATACGTGTTACCTATAGGGAGAGCTCTGCTCTCACGGCCCTTTGGGCCGTGAGAGGGCTTCGCCCTCTATAATTTGTATAACTATTTAAAGATGCAATACAATGATTTTATCAATCTGAATAAACTTGCTACAGAGAAAGAAAGTTTATATTGCCCTTCTAAAAATCCTTACTTGTCAGGTTATCAAGGATGCATAACATATCTCCATAAATAAAGGGTGAGCGCCGGTATACAGTAGAAGATCCATGTAGATTTTTTTCTTAAGGGAGTCGGTTAATACCACCTGCCCGCTTAACATCCCCCCTCCCCCGTATTTTTTCAGGGGGGTTCGATCAAACTCCCTGTCGAGGCCTCAATACGTCACCTACGTTTTGGGAGCAAACGAACTCTGGCGGAAGTTTAGGGGTTCGATCAATATACTCGGGACTAAAATTCAGTATTGCATAAAAATTAGGTCAACATTTAATACTTAATTTCTTACCAGCTTTAACTCGATTCACTATTTTAAAAATGAATGAAAAGGATATAGAATAATATGTTTTACGGCGTGACCGTGTTTGAGGGCGAAGCAAAAAAGTTTTGACATTAGTATCTATATCCAAAACAGGACAAAAACAACCCGAAGTTAGCACGTGGACGGAGCTGTATCAAAGCATCCTAATTTTTGGACATTTGATTCACCTATATATTAAACGCGGGAAATATAACGCAATTGATGTAAACAGTATATTGTGACGTCATATTCAGCGTCGTTATTTAGCAAATTACAAACAAAGCGTTTGAACCACAACAAAAAACATGGCGTTAATGGTGGAGTGATTATATATGATTAGGAAAATAAGATTTACATGCTTTTACGGATTTTATGTATAACATCTCAGAACGACGTGAACTAGGGTAGACGAGATTCAAAATGGAGGAATACATGTCCACGCGCTAATATTCGAATCGACGCCATTGGTACCAAACTTTTCAAGTTCCATAGGTATGGTTTAATTTTTCATTATTTTCCTATATTTTCCTTTTAAACATGTATATACGTGTTACCTATAGGGAGAGCTCCGCTCTCACGGCCCGAAGGGCCGTGAGAGGGCTTTGCCCTCTATAATGCAATTGATGTAAACAGTGCATTGTGACGTCTTATTCAGCATCGTTATTTAGCAAATTTACAAACATAGCGTTTGAACCACAACAAAAAACATGGCGTTAATCGTGGAGTGATTATAGCGAGCGCAGCGAGCCAGCGCGGAGCGCTGGCTCGTACTGCGAGCTCTAATGACTAGAGCGCGGGAAATAATCCGAGCTAAATCTCAACCTCTAACAAGAATTTTTTTTTGACGCCAATCCCAGAAGTCCCTCGTACAAAATGGCGGATGTTTCGATTCGTAAAATAATAATAAAAAAAATATTTGAAGTATTACAAACCTTTCTTATTTGAAAGGAAAGGATGACAATCATATTCTTCCCCCTTTCTTTTTCTTTTTAAAATATTGTCTAAAGAAATGTAAACAGTCACGTCACAACTACCAAGCTACGTCACGACAAGCTCGTTGCATTTCCCGCTAAACTGGTTCCTACATTGGCGAGAAGAGCAAGACAGTAATCCTACGTATTGACAGTGAACCAGATCAGTTTTCCTTGTTTTCAATATAAATTTTTTGAAAATGTATTCAGATATGCTGCGCTCGCCCCAACGATCACACCGTAATCATATTATATGATTAAGAAAATAAGATTTACATGCTTTTGCGGATTTTATGTAACATCTCAGAACGACGTGAACTAGGGTAAACTTTTCAAGTTCCATAGGTATGGTTTAATTTTTCATTATTTCCCTATCTTTTCCTTTTAAACATCTATATACGTGTTACCTATAGGGAGAGCTCCGCTCTCACGGCCCTTTGGGCCGTGAGAGGGCTTCGCCCTCTAATATTTACATTGAAGGCGTGATGAACTCTGTTGTTCAAAATTGCCACAATCACTTGAATAAAAGATAATAAGCTATTTCCTTGATAACCCATTCACTTGATACGTCTTACGGCGGGGCCGTTTTTGAGGGCGAAGCAGAAAGTATTGGTTTTGAATCTATTTTCATAACAGGACCCCCCCCCCCCAAATATATCCCGAAGGACAGGGCTCTATCAAAGCATCCTAACATCTTGTTACACAACTTTAGATATTTGATCCGCCTATTCATTGAACATGGGAAATAATATGTTTTACGGCGTGACCGTGTTTGAGGGCAAAGCAAACAAATTTTGGCATTAGTATCTATATCCAAAACAGAACAAAAACAACCCGAAGTTAGCACGAGGACGCAGCTGTATCAAAGCATCCTAATTTTGGATATTTGATCCGCCTATATATTGAACGCGGGAAATATAACGCAATTGATGTAAACAGTACATTGTGACGTCATATTCAGTGTCGTTATTTAGCAAATTTACAAACATAGCGTTTGAACCACAACAACAAACATGGCGTTAATGGTGGAGTGATTATATATGATTAAGAAAATAAGATTTACATGATTTTATGGATTTTATGTAACATCTCAGAATGACATGATCTTGGGTACACGAGTTTCAAAATGGATAAATACATGTCCACGCGCTTGTATTCGAATCAATGCCATTTGGACCAAAGTTTTCAAGTTCCAAAGTAATGGTTTAATTTTTGATTAGTTTTCTATATTTTCCTTTTAACATGTATAAACGTGTTACCTATAGGAAGAGCTCCGCTCTCATGGCTCTTGAGAGGGCATTGCCCTCTAAAATGTCTTATGGTGTGACCGTTTTTGAGGGTGAAGCAAAAAGTATCAGCATCTGTAGAATCTATATCCATAACAGGACAAAAAATATCCAAAAGTTAGCACTAGCGTGTGTGGACACTATCCTCTTAACTTTAATAGACATTTGATCCGCCTATTCATTGAACATGAGAAACATAACACAATTGATGTAAACAGTGCATTGTGACGTCATATTCAGGGTCGATGTTTAGCAGATTCACAAACATAGGAGAAATGGTACTTGTAATTGCATTAATCGAGGAGTGATTATATATGATTAAGAAAATAAGATTTACATGCTTTTACGGATTTTATGTAACATCTCAGAACAACATGAACTTGGGTACATGAGATTCAATATGGAGAAATACATGTCCATGTGCTTGTATTCGAATTTACGCCATTTGGACAAAAATTTTCAAGTTCCATAGTTATGGTTTAATTTTTTATTAGTTTTCTATATTTTCCTTTTAAACATGTATATACGTGTTACCTATGGGGAGAGCTCTACTCTCACAGCCCTTTGGTCTGCGAGAGGGCATCACCTTCTAATATGCTGATGAACCTACCATTAGAGCAAGCGGATAAAGAAATTTGAAACTGTGGATTAACATTTAGTATTTCACAACTAGAAGTACATGCAAATAGGCAAATATATTTATTTTATACCAATCCCAGGGTGGGTGGGGTGGATTTGGACCCTTTCCTCCCAATATATGCATGCCTGACAGATCCTCTACCAATGGAATTAAAATACCATATTTGATTTGAAAGAAAATGGGAGAAGTCTGTATTGTACTGAAAATCTTACATTAGGATAATAAAAATCATCAAAAATCTTTATTTAATAGCAAGGTGGTGTCAGATTTATCTTTAAAAATTGTCTAAATAATCCCCATGCAGCGAAGACATATTCTGATTAACACAGTAATTAAGTATTTCAGCATTGGCATGATAGTAAATAAATTTCTACATGTTTGACCCCCTCCCTTTTTTCCTCGTGCATTGTTGGAACCCACAGGTTTTCTCTTCATAACACTACTGTGTACATTTATGTTGAATGTGGCGAAACAGAAAAATATTTTGGGTCCTGACGTTGGTTGTTGTAATTATTCATAGAAATTCATTCACAAGCCTAGAATTAATTAATTTGATCACAATCATTTAATGTTGTTTCACAGACAATGAATTTCTCTGTCATATAGTATAAGTGACTAGGTTGATTTTCATAATCATTTGTGTATATGCTAAACTCCCTAATTGAGGTCCGCCACTGCTTCAGTTGCATTGTGACTTTTTGCATGCTTTAGTCATTAGAGCTCACAGTAAGAGCCAGTGCTTTGTGCTGGCCCGGTATGCTCACTATAATACCCATAGTAGATACCCTCTACTTGGTAGTTGGTATATTACATGTTGTATAAAATATTAATTGAATTTTATTTAAGGAATTCATTTATCATTTTTTATCATATACTTGGTAATGATTATGCAGATTCTGCACTGCGTAATATGGGTGACGTCACAATAGGCGATATCAACGACCGGTCTGAATATCCATATCACATATCAGACCAGCGTGCAAAAATGCATATCAAGCCAGAAATTACGTATTCGTTCATAATGATCAGTGTATCAAAGTTTTTACCATAGTAAATCAATGTATCACGGTAGGCAATGTATCAAATATTTCTTGATCTATCTTAAAAATGTAATAAATTAACCCACATGTGATTAAAAGAATAGTACCTAAATGTAAAATCAGTCCTCAAACCTATATATCAGATTACCCCCCCCCCCCCAACACTATTGTATGTATATAAGATTTATTAATAAGTATAAAAAAGTGCAGTATATGATAAATAGAATATTACATGCTAAAATACATATCATATGTCATATCAGCCCTCGGGGCACCATATCAACCCTCGGGCCTTCGGTTCTCCTGCTGATATGGGGCCACTCGGGCTGATATGACATATGATATGGATTTTTAGTATGTGATATTCTCTATTTATTCAGGTACCTAAGGATAAAAGATCACCCTCCAACTATTTGATGAAATTCCATGTTCCTTAGAAATAAATCATTGAAGGCAGTTTTAAAATTTCTTTGTTCATATTTATAACAGATAATGTTTAAATGCCTTTCAGTGCTTGAGCTTGCCATGTCTACAAGACCATCACATGATAATGTAATCAACAGCCTGGGTGTCAATATGGCTGCAGCACTGGACCAAATAATGACAGTCCAAGGGCAATCCTATGATGAATTTCTGGAAGGTTTTACTTACCTGAATAAAGGTACTAACATATTTAATCAGAAACAAGACGATAATCAAAACGCCTCATGAAGTTTTTTTAAGCTCACCCAAGGCAACTGAGCTTTTTCTGATGATTGAGTTTGATATGTCAGTCGTTGCAACTCTGCAGTTCTTCTTTTAAAAAAAGATAAATAATCAAAATTGTGATGGGCAACCATAGATCACACAGGTCTTGTTATTTAATGGATTATGATATTTGTGGAATTTATTCAAAGTGGCACAAACATCTGAACAAAAAAGCACCTGGTATTTTACAGATGAACTGAAGAAAGAGATGATCACCCCAGCATCAAAGATGCGTGAGAGACCACAGTTAAGCAAGATGAAGGAACTGGAGGAGAAGGATGAAAGTTTAACAAAATCATTGGCCATGAATAGCAGTAAATCTGCTGATGAAAAAGAACCAAATTATGATGAATTGGAAGAAGAGGTATGATATCTTCTTTCATCATATTATTATGCCCCCTGCAAAGAAGAGAGGCATATTGCTTTGCTTCAGTCTATTGGTATGTCGGTAGACCACACGTCGTCCACCCACCATCTTGAGAACCATTCACTTGCTTGTATTACAATGATATTTCATATGTGAGTTGGTTATGAGTAGATGAGGACCCCTAATGATTTTGAGGTCATAAGATCAAAGGTCAATCCACTCTGGACATAGGAAGTTACTGTCTGCTCAATATCTTGAGAACCCTTTCCTTGACAGACATCAAACTTGGTACAAAGGTCAAACTATACATAGTATTATATTGTCTCCTATATTTTAAGAATCATTCATTTGATTGACACCAAACTTGGTACACTGGTACATCCTAAGGATCCTAATAATAGTGTCTATCACTACACACAGTACACTGCTCCAGAGTGTGTCTTATATATACATATTTGCTCAGACATGTTTCTCTCCCATTTGAAAGTGACCTGTAGAGATTAAAGGAACCTGTTAATATTTATTGCAAAATGTTTCTTTTAGATGTTTGATACATGGATAGTGTAAATTGCTTATTTTTCATGAGACTTTATTTCCATCATCTATATTGTCATATTTGTCAGCAAGGCAATTTTTACTAACACTCAATTTGGTCATTACATATGGTGTATAATAATTTCATAAGAACCTTGTTTTTGTGCCGAGGCAACCTTGCAAATCTATGAAATATAAAGGTTTTTTTATGAATAGTTATTGTCCCCCACCACAATGCGGAAGGGGACATAGAAATACCGGTGTCTGTGCGTCCATCCGTGTGTCCGTCCGTCCGTCCCACTTCACTTTGTGGATGCAACTCCTCAGAAACCGCTCAACAGATTTTGTTCATATTTTGTAGGATTGTTAGTCAGAATGTGTAGTTGATCATATTTCGCTGCCATTTTGATTTGACAATTTTGACAGGAGTTATGTTACTTTGTTGAATTTGTACATGCTACACTATAGGAACACTTTGTGGACGCAACTCCTCCGAAACCGCTCAATGGATTTTGTTCATATTTTGTGGGATTGTTAGTCACCATGTGTAGTTGATCATATTTTGCCTGAATTTTGATTCGACAATTTTGACAGGAGTTATGGGACTTTGTTGAATTTGTACATGCTACACTATAGGAACACTTTGTGGATGCAACTCCTCCGAAACTGCTCAATGGATTTTGTTCATATTTTGTGGGATTGCAGTCTTCACGAAAAACTTTGTGAAGCACAGGCCCTTCGGGTCTCCCAGTATGATAATTATTTAAGCCCGAACAATATTTTAATGGCCCAAAATGTTTTTTCTAATTTGACCACTTGTCATTTGCAAGGTACAAACATACTGTAGGAAAATACATATCCAGATGACCATAGTTAAAGAACAACTGACATTATTATATCTTATTTTATTTTGACATCAGAAGCTCATGTTCTACTGTGTTTTGTATACACCACGTACAAAACATTGTTTTCTTCCGAATTAAATCTCAGCAAAGGCCCACCCTCGGTCCAATGGGGCTTAACTTTTCGATCTCTTTTTCTCCTTGTACTACTGGTTTTTTTTTTAATTATTTGGATCTGATGGTTATGATTGCGAAATACGCTTGTGAGGTTTGGAATTTCACTGACGAGCCCCCTCCCTACACAGGATGAATATTATTTTACGTCCCTCTTGAAAATATTTCACTCATATGGAGACGTCACCACTGCCGGTGAAGGGCTACATAATTTAAGCCTATACTCGGCGCTTATGGCCATCGAGCAGGAAGGGATCTTTATCGTGCCACACCTGCTGTGACACGGGACCTCGGTTTCTGCCGTCTCCTCCGAAGGACCGCCCCTATTAGTCACCTCTTACGACAAGCAAAGGGGTACTGAGGACCTATTCTAACCCGAAACCCCACGGGAATCCCAACACGGACATTGGAAGTTAATGTAAATATATAGTATGTGCATGTATTTTTTATATATGCACATACTATATATTTACATTAACTTCCAGTGCCTGTGCCTCCCTATACTTCATAAAAGGCAGGATGGTTGATCATTTTTCGATGCGAAATTTCATTGCTACATGTAAGTCATGACAAAGTCTGAGTCAATCTCACACTATATTTGTAATATATACAAAACATATAATAAAACATTTACAGGCCCTCCGGACTCCTGGGTTAAATATTTTTAGAAGCCCGATCAAGATTTTACTGGCCTTGGGCATCGGGCCACCGGTTAACGTCGAAGACTGGGATTGTTAGTAACCATGTGTAGTTGATCATATTGTGCTACCATTTTGATTCGACAAATTTTATAGGAGTTATTGGACTTTGTTGAATTTGTACATAGTACACTATAGAAACATTTTGTGGACGCAACTTCTCCAAAACCACTCACCGGATTTCATTCAAATTTTGTAGGATTGTTAGTCACCATATGTAGTTGATCATATTGCGCCGTCAATTTGATTCGACAAATTTTACAGGAGTTATGGGACTTCTGTGCTTCAACTTTTTTTGCAGCGGTGGGGGACATGGCTACGTGTAGCAATCTTGTTTCCATTAATCTTTTCATGAATATCACTCTGTTACATGCTGATGTGTACAACCAAGTTGTTCTGATTTCAGTTACTGGAGGATGGAGAGAGGACAAGCATAATGTCGCAGAAATCACCAACTGGATCTGACGTGACAAGCAGGCTTAAGGTATTCATATCATATACATTGTACCATTGTGGATTATGAGTGGTATTTTTGTTTTTCTGTTCAATAAAATCAGTCTATAAAAAGAATGTGAGATTACTTGGTTCTATGGTATATGTGCTATATAAGAGAAAATTTGAACTTTGATTATGCCAAGATTTGTCTCCCTTTGAAGTTTGACAATTTTGTAATGGATGAGATCTCTGATCACGGGGAGTCTGATGACGCAGAAGATTTCATCTCAGGGGGATACCAAGCGAGTTTCTGTCCGGAGTCATCTAGTGAGTCTGCTATTGAAGGTACAGATCTAAAAGGTCAGTTAAGTTTGGATTTAATTGGAACAATGGAACTTGTCAAAACTATTTTTACCTTGGTATTAAAAATATGAGAAGAACAGGATATATTTAAAAACAGCATTTGATGTTTGGTGTCAAGTCTAGATTTGACAAGTTTCAATGTACATGCGTATACCATTTTTTCCACATGTTACTTGAGATTTACGATTACATTTCATAGCAGTGAAGAAAGAAACTTGTCTAACCTGAATGTTGTGAAATTTTAAATGTTGTGTAAACTGTACATATTATTTGGGAACTGAACTTTGAATTTTGGCGTAAAAATAATCTGTATTCGGATGTTGTCTAATTAAATAATTGTTCAGTATTAAGTTTTTCCTGATTAAACAAGCTTCTCTGCTTCACTATATGTTATGATGAAAGCTTTGGTATACATCCATCCACCTATCCATCCATATATATATTACTAACTGATTTGTCTGAAATAGGAAATTCTATGGAAGAAAGGACACCAGATCTTGATGAGCAAAATGTAGATATTGACAATCTCCTTCAGGACAACAGTGATAAATTACAAGTCCGAAACATTCCTGTCAAATTTGGAAAAACTGGTTTTCAAATCAACTCTGCTGATCATGAAGGTGTGCGGTCCTCTGAAAAAACTGTATCTCTTATTGACTCTAATAGTTCAGCTAGTGAACTTGATCCTCAGGGGGAGTGTGCACAATGTTCTGAACAGCTAAGTAGTGAGGACAGAGTGAGAGCTCCTCCTTCTGATACTGTTTTAAATCCTGGAGAAGTGGAGGATCCAGGATCTCCGAAGGTGATCAAAGTAAAAGACAAGGAGCGGATTCTAGATTTCTCAGCCACTTACAGAACTGAGGTGGTTGTAACTGAGGAATCTACAGAGGTATATATGTCTTCAATCTTATAATTGGAGATTGAATATCTTTTCATATGTTATTTGCGACAGTTCATGCCAATTTAATGGTTGCAATCTGAGTTTACCTGTGTGTTTGTTTGTGACCATTAAATCAGTATTAACAGCCACAAATAACAAACGAAAAGATAGTTATTCCCATTCTAAAGCAATTTCGCGTGATGTTTATGTCTTAATTTGTTGAATTTTGTTTTTTAGCTCACCTGTACTGAAAGTTCAAGTGAGCATATCTGATCACCATTTGTCTGTCTGTCCATCCATATATCCACAGAATTTTCACATTTTTATCCAGAACCATTGTGCCAATTTCAATCAAACTTGGTACAAATCATCCTTAGGTAAAGGGGATTCACTGTTGTTCAAATGAAGGGCCATGCTTCCTTTAAAGGGGACGAAAATGTAAAAATAGGATGGGGTCATTTAAAAATCTTCTTTTCAAGATGGGTAAGAAAAGTTGAAATTTACCTGAAAGCTTCCAGGCCTAGTGCAGATTCAAGTTTGTTAAAATCGTGGCCCCAGGGGTAGGGTGGGGCCAAAGTAGGGGATAAAAATTTTACATGCAAATATATAGGGAGCATCTTTAAAAATCTTCTTCTCAAAAACATTGGGCCAGAAAAGTGGAAATTTACATGAAAGCTTCCTGACATAGAGTAGATCAACTTTGCGAAATCAAGTTCCCCGGGGGTAGGGTGGGACCACAATAGGGGATCAAAGTTTTATATGCTGATATATTGGATTTAAAAAAAAAAAATTCTTGAACTATTTAAGCTAGGGCTTTCATATTTTGTATATACATTTTTTATAGCAAGACCTTTCATTTGATGCAATGGTGTGTGATCTTGTGACCTTGACCTGGTAGTTTGACCTACTTTTGATAAAAAATCGTACCTTTTCAAATTGTCCTGAACTGTTTAAGTTAGATCATTCATATCTTGTATATAAATTTCTTATGACAAACCATTTTATTTCATATCATGTCATTTGACCTTATGACTTTTAACTCAGAATTTGACTTACTTTTAAGAAAAACCTATTATAAAGTATATCAGGAATTATTTTAGGTAGGGCTTTGATAGTTTGTATTGATATTCTTTATGACAATGACCTTATAACACAATGGTGTTTGATCTTTTGACCTTGGAGTTTGGCCTACTTTTAATAAAAACCCTGACTTATTCAATATCTCCTGAACTATCTAAGGTAGGGCTTTCATATTTTGTAGGTAGATTCTTTAGAACAAGACCTTGTTATACTTTGGTGTTTGACCTTGTGACATTGACCTTGAAGTTTACTTTTAATAGAAATCTGACCTATTCCATATCTTCTGAACTATGTAACAGCTTTCATGTTTTGTATATAGATTTCCTATGGCAATGTCTTTCATATCATACCATGATCTATGACCTTGTGACCTTTGTTTATCAAGAACAGCATGATCATGTTAATCATATTGGTGTTGAGGTATCTCTGTTATGTGAATTCATTTTCAGTTATGTTTTGATCTTTTGGGGCTGGGTTGGGGCCACAATATGGGGTCAGAATTTTTCATGGGAATAAAGATTGATAAATTAAAAAATCTTTTAAAAATCACAACAGCTGAACATCGGCAGGGCCAAGATATCTTGACTCAGGTGAAAGATATGGGCCTCTTGTTTGCTTTATAGAATTTACGTTTTATGGTATGTTTTTATATCATTCAACTACGATGTCGCAGTTGAAAGCCTTCTATCTTGTTAATGCTCATTTAATTGCCGCAAACCCCAGTGCATTAGCCAGTCAAAATGCAAATTACAATGCATTAGAATGTCTGTTTATCTTTGAAATTTTGGATATCTGTTATGTGCAAATTGTAAAATAGTCCAAATCGTACAATAATTTTAACTGTTGATCCTATCGAGGGATCATTATAGGACTTACAGGACACACAATGTATGCTGTCCTCATGGATCATTATTTATCTTTTCAGGAGTGTTCAGATGAGGTGGCTGCTTTTTGCCTAGATGAGGACTTTGATTATGACAATGTTGTGCTGACTCCAAAATTTACTACAGAGGAAATTGAATTCCTGAAAAGTTGTCGAACATGAAATAGAAATTAGAATTTTGCATACCTGACTGTTATACAAGATCTCAATAGTACATTCAGGGTAAATAAAAATTAATGATATCAATCATATTTCAAAATATTTGTAAAACAAGTAAATTCATAAACTACTGCATTTACAAAATTGCAACAATTCTATAATACACCAGTTCCGAGATATCAGCTCTTCTGTGACGGAGGTACGTTCAGTATTCTGTTGAATGCTTGAATGGGTACAAGATGTATGCATATATTATAGAATAGCTATGTAAATAACAATAATAGTTCTGAAAGTGTAAATTTTGTTTATATCAGCTGTTGGTATACATTTTACTGACCATATGATTAAAAGAATAATATTTGTTTGAATTAGGCCATTAAATTATATATTAATTTATTTTTTATTTCTTTTTCTGCACGAGTGATACTTTAATCAAAGAAAGATGGTGATTATTGATTTTTGTTTGAGCTATTTTGTTATCAAATAATCATAAACTTACTAAAATTGTGTGCCCCTGCAGTTTGGGTGGTTGCATGATGTCTGATAATCATCCTTTAGGCAATATGTTAAGGCAGCGATAAGCATTTGTACCCACCGCATGTGGACGAAAGTATGTTTTGTGTCTCACTGTGCGTAAGAGTTCCACAAAGGGAAAGAACTATCGGACAACTCGGAAATTGCGTATTGACTTGGTCTCTTTATAAGCCAGTATATATTACTGGAAAGGAAATTGGCCAGATAAATTATCCTATATATTTATATCCTCTTGGTTGTAATGACAACTACTCTGGTAAATTCTTGTTTCACACTGGTAGGTTGGCTTTTGATCCTTGGTTGGGTTTGGTCTGCAAAGACCCTCTATTATCATGTACCCATCATTCTGTGTGTTTTAAAATACTGTTGATTTCATAGAGTATGCCTTTTCAAGCTTTTCTAGATTTCTGAATCTGAGACTGTGGAAATTGATGGACCGTGCCATAGATAAATCTGCTTACCCCAAAAATAGTTTCACTTAATTTTTCTCCATAGGCCAATCAGTAATTGATTCATTATCATCTAAGTAGCCACAAAAAAAAAGTGTCCAAGACTCAAAAGTTCTGCATACTCATGTCATCAGCAACCTCTGTGCCAATTACTGTTTGGGGAATTTATGTCAGCTTGATATGAATTACAATATTCCTAACCTGTTTACGCTCCTTACTGATGTCAAGACTGTGGTTCCCTTGTTTGTTTGTTTGTTTATTCAGAAAAACAATCATGTTATATATCTGTTTACAACATGTGATTAACAAAATACAAAGAGGTGGCCACAGGGACTATAGCAGATGATGGTGGATGGACAGTTTTCAAATCAACTAAAATTTAACAAATACATGAACATATCTAAATATTTCTAATAAATGAATTACCATTTAAAACCCTCTCGCTTAACTTTAAAAAAGTATCAAGTTAATTGAAATTGAACTGTGTAGAAAGGTTGATTAACAAGCCCTACTATTGTGCTTTGATTTTGGAAGGTAAAGTTTGTTCATTGTATGGTAGGCGGAACTATATGATGGTCTCTATCATGCACATTTGGATTTTTGGAAATGATATATAATTGTTCACGATGAATATTGACGTGTAGCTTATCTACCTCGCTAAAGAAATTAACAAAATTTAAATTACATGTAAATCACATGTACTTGCATTACTGTAAATTATTTGCCAATCTAATTAAAATTAGCCATTTTGAATCCGCTGCCACTTCATTGAGAAGCAGTAGCGGATTTAAAACAGCTAATTCTAATAGATTGATTATTTGCAGACATCAGAGAAATTGTTCTACTTTTCTATCTCTCTATTCACGACAATCTGAGATTATGGCAGTTGGTCACACATTTCTTTGCTTTTAAGTTTGTTTTTGTTGAATTGGCTATCTATACGATTTGTTTTTGTCCATTGTACAAATAAAGTTGCACAATCAATGAATTACCTCTTATATCGTGACCGTGTGCCACACTCTTCTTAGTGCTTTCCCAACCACACTTATAAGAATACTTTAGTAATTTGATATGAAATTAGACATGTTGTTCTCACACATCTTACACTTTTAGCATGAATTGAATTGATTTTGTTTGTTTCTTGTCCATTGAAAAAAAATTTGCTCATGTTCAATTTTTGTTTAAAATCCTGCCCCCTTCCCCTGGGGTAGATAGGGGCGACAATCAGGGATCAAAGTTTTACATGCGGATATACAGGGAAAATCTTTAAAAATGTTCTCAAATGCTACTGAGCCAGAAAAGTGAAAATTTACATTAAAGCTTCCTGATATAGAGTAGATCCAAGTTTGTTAAAATCGTGGTCCCCCTGGGACAGGGTGGAGCCACAATAGGGGATTCAATGTTTTACATGCGAATATATAGGGAGAATCTTTAAAAATATTTTTCTTAAGAATCACTTGGCTATAAAAGTCGACATATATTTGAAAGTTTCTTGATATATAGTAGATTCAAGTTTGTTCAAATTATGGTTCTCAGAGGTAGGGGATCAAAGTTTTATATGCTGATATATGTAGGAAAAATCTTTAAAAGTATCTCTTGAACTATATAAGCCAGGGATTTCATATTTTGTGTATACATTCTTTACAGCAAGACCTTCATATGATGCAATGGTGTGTGATCTTGTGACCTTGATCTGGAAGTTTGA
Organism: Ostrea edulis; assembly: GCF_947568905.1. Classification (NCBI taxonomy): domain Eukaryota; kingdom Metazoa; phylum Mollusca; class Bivalvia; order Ostreida; family Ostreidae; genus Ostrea; species Ostrea edulis. The sequence continues at coordinate 58,160,317 of NC_079169.1, read as the reverse complement.
CCTACATGTACTTTAATTAAAATCTGACCTCAATATGCCCTGAACTGTTTAAGGTAGATCTTTCATATCTTTTATATAAATTTCTTATGGCAAGACCTTTCATTTCATGTATGTTCTTTGACCTTGTGACTTTTAACTCGGACTTTGACCTACTTTTAAGAAAACATAACCTATAGAGTATCTGAAGCTATTTTAGGTAGGGCTTTGATATTTTGTATATAAATTCTTTTTGGCAAGACCTTGTGGCACATTTTTGTTTGATCTTTTGACTTTGGAGTTTGATCTACTTTTAAAAAACCCTGACCTATTTAACTATTTAAGGTAGGGCTTTCATATTGTGTATATGGATTCTCTATGACAAGACCTTGTTATATGTTTGTGTGTGACCTTGAACAATGGTAGGTTCAAGGTGGTTAAGGTGAGTGATGTGGCCTATGGTAAGGTTTTATCTGAAAAAACCAATGATTCACGCTGCTAAATGCTGAACTTTTGGCAAAGGAGCACTCGCTACCTATTTTTACGTCTTGGGTTTAACATGGCCATAGGACCAGTAGGGCTTGAACTCATGACCTCCCAATCCCACAAAACAAAAGATATAGCCAAGGTTAAGTGTTTTGAAAAGTAGGTCAAAGCCTAAGGTCACTAGGGCAAAAGTCTTGGTACCAAATAAAAGACCTGTCATGCGGTGTCTATATGCAAGATATCAAAAGCCCAATCCCCTTGATTACCTTATAATGTGATGCTGACACAGGTCTACGGACATCTAAAAATATTGTATCTTTCAGTGTCAATGTAGTCACCAACTCTTGGATTAACAGGATATTTATAAATGATTCTTGATATCTTTCTCTTTTATTTTTAGAATTTGTCTAATTGTAATAAAAACAAAGGCATAGGGAATGGTTGCATGTTTTCTTAATCACTCTGTATCTGATCAGAAAAATTCTTTACAATTCTTCATTTGAAGAACTGCAAGGATGCATTTTGTCGAATTGATAAGCATTCTGATGCCAATTTGATTAAATTTTAGTCAGACTATGACTCTTGGGTACACATTAAGGGTTAACCCTGAATTCAAGTTTGTGCGAATGTATATGACCTCCAGAATCAAGATAGGGTGGAGGTTCAAATTAGTTTATACAGGAATTTAAACAACCTTAGCAAGAACAATTCAAAACTTAATTGTATCATAAGACTGAAAATGAAAGTATGTTCACTTTTTATCTCACCTGGCTGAGCCAAAGGCTCATCTGATCGAAATTTGCCTGGCGTCTGTTGTTGATAACTTTTCATATTTTATCTTCTTCTCCAGCACCACTGGGCCAATTTCAATCAAACTTGGTACAAATCATCCTTGGGTAAAGGGGATTCAAGTTAATTCGAATGAAGGGACATGCACGCTTTAAAGGGGGTGATAATTAAGAAAATGTAAAAAAAAATAGGGTGGGGGTCATTTAAAAATCTTGACGAGAACCACTGAGTCAGAAAAGTTAAAATGTAAATGAAAGCTTCCTGACATAGCGTAGATTCAAGTTTTTTCCCCAAATCATGACCCCTGGGGGTAAGGTGAGGTCACTAAAGGGGATTAAAGATTTACATTGAGATATATAAGAAAAATCTCAATATCAGTGGGGCCATAGTAAGTAATTTAAAAATTTGCAAGCATCCATAGGTAGCGCAGATTCAAGTTTGTTCAAATCATGATCCCTGGGGGTAGGATGGGGCCACAATAGGGGATCAAAGTTTTACATGAGAATCTTTAAAAATCTTTTAAGAACAGAAGGACCATGATTAATCATATCAATATTGATCAAGAGCGGATCCAGGAATTGAAGTTAGGAGAGGGGCAAACTTCATGAGGCGCGGGGCCACCTTAAAGGCTTCCAGTGTGTCCAAGGTGAAGCTCCTGGATTTTATAGAGCTTGAAATATGTCTCCTATGTAGTCATTTTCACTGTTTTTAATAAAATTACACATATTTTCAGGTTTTTAAAAAAACCCGAAATTTTCTCGCAATGAAAGTAAAAACTAGAGCAAAGCTCGTTGCAAAGCAACGAGAGGTCTTCCGTCGGAGCTGTGTGACATAAAAACCTTGAACTTGACCATATTTTCATAGTAAATTAACAGTAAAACGTTAGGTTTCCTGCCCCCCCCCCCCCCCCCCGGGTTTTACGTGCCTGGAAAGGGCATGACCGTAAATTAACGATCTGTATTGTATACTGTCAAGCATATGTTGGCAAAAATATTGGAGGGTGGGAACTGGAACTTCCTGTCCTTCCACTAATCATTTGAAAAATCCGATTTTATTAAAAACATAATTTTCTGTAAATCGTTGTGTTTGCAAATTACATTAAAACGGTAATGTTTTTGTGTGTACATGTATTGCCGCTGATCGCTGGTACACATGCGATGGCTCCGAACTCGGGCAATCGAGCCATGGGTTACGTAATTGTAAACAAGAACAAACCCCGGTGTGTATGTAAAATGCTTGCAGTTAATGACTGAATGAAATGAGACTGATTCGATGTGGATTTCTGATGATTTTCTATACATGTTTAGAGTTGGTATAATCATGATAAGAACCCGTGATTTAAAAAATAAAGTTTATAAATTATTTGTTATGCTTACAAAAAGGATCCATTTTTTTCACTTTGTAGAGAATGCAGAAAGCTTGTGTATCAACTGGCTAAAGTAGAGTTAAATCACAGATTGCTTGTCCACATGTGATGAATCTCCAAAATTAAACACAATAAGACGCTTGAGATGTATATATATATTTGGGGCGCTCTTGCCTTTTTCATTTCACTTATAAAAACCGCATCTACTTGCACGCATGATTGTATTTAGATGAAATGAAATGAACCGACAAATAAATCCTTCTGTATGCAGACAATTATAAGTTAATAAAACAAAACTACTTCATTTTATTTAGTACGATTTTTTCTGACAATTAGAAACGTCACATACCCTTACCGTAAGCTTATTGTGAGGAAAATGACAACCCGATAAATAATCAGGAAAATTGTGTAGGTTTTTTTAAATGTATGTATAACTTGACACAAATATTATGAGGTCCATTGATCACTAACTCGAAATGTTTGCGGTAGCATCTTTACAATTACTTTATAATTGAAATAAAACATAATATAATTGTTAATTAAGTATGATATAATGTAAAAGGATTCAAAATGATTTCAAACATAATTTTCCAGTAATTGATGTGTTTATTTATGCGATGGACGAAAGACGAGTTAGCTTCGATGTTTTTGTTTTGCTTATGCAAGCTTGTCACTCTGGCCACCTGCGAGCGAGGCGAGAGTTGGGTTACATAACTGTATAAACAACGCTGACCGTGAAGAATGTAAACAGCTTGCAGTTATTGACCATGATTTATTATACGTTTGAACGTTTTATTTTTATGTATATTACTTATTTTAATTCTAATATGAAACAAATAAAAGATAATTTATCTCTCTCCCTTTGTTGTTGTTGAAGGTTTGTTTATGTTAAAACGAAAGAAAAAGAGAAATGTATCACTAAATAATTTGTATTTGAACCACAGAGCATGTTAAAAACCTTATTTAAAATGAATATTAGTATCTATTGTAGTCAGGTATGTTATTTTTAGCAAGTTTATTTCAGTTATATGCATGAAGAGTTCTCGCTCACTTGCCAAATGAAAATGGCTACTTGTTTACGGGTATAGCTTTTTACTCTAATATAACACAAGATTTGAACAAAATAACAATTTCATGAGATAAATAAGATGTTAAAGAACAACTTTCCCATCGGAAGCCATATCGAATTCTTTGCCGTTTTTGAGCTATAAAGCGAAAACTTTTAGGGGCCGTAGATCCCTAATTTAAGGGGCCAGCCCCTTTTTACTGGTGTCAAATAAAAGCTCTTGAAATTCTACACAACTTTTATTCTACATGTTTTAACAAAATATTTTTAGTTTAAAAGATACAAAGGAAATTATGTGCAAATTTTCGCTCTTTCAGGCGTCCTGATTTTTGACCCCTCTTTATCGCCATTTTAAATGGCGAAATCAAAAAACAAAATATGATGTGCACAACTACAATGCTTCTACTTTACCAATTCAGTGTTTTCTCTGCTCCAATTATTATAGTCTCGGAGCCTTTATCTGGAAACCAAAGCCCCTAAAATTTCACTAAAAGGGAAATAACTCGCAAGCGGAAGAGAATATCCAAAATGTTGAAAAGTATTTTGAAAGTCTTTAGTAAAATGTATTAAAGCTGAAAATTTGAGCAAAATCGGTTGAGGAATGAGCGAGATATGAAGCTTCAAAGTTAGCGTCTAGGGAAAAAAAAAAAAAAAGAATAATAAGAATAATCTTAACCAGCACAATAAGTAGAAGGTCTTCCGTTGCTACGGAAGACCTTAATAAATCGAAAGATGTTGTCACTTATTTCTCTGAGAGTGGAAAAAATTGCTTCTTTTATTGTTTTATTTTTTCTAAACGATGGAGTCCGACCAAGATTTACCTTAAATTTGAAAATTTTAGAGGGATGTGCCCCCTTTCCTCAAATCCACCACTGACAAGATATGATTATAATCTACTGATTATAAGGTCTCCCAAACTGGCTGTATGAAAGTGGCTTATTCTGAGTACTACTATTTTCCTCCCTTGACATCCATGCCAATTTTAACTTCATTTAAAAAATCTAGATCACAAAGGCTTTGATTTTGAAATTTTTTAAAAAATCTCCCTTTTTTCCTTCAGTAAAACTGGTGTCACTTGACCTTGATCCTAGTTTGTAGGTCCCTACATCCTCGTTATCATTTTTGATGATCCCATATGTCTCTATCAGTCCTGATTCTAAAGTTATACAAGTTTTTATAATCAAGGTCAATGGGGATACTAGTTTGTAGGTAACTACACCCTTTTATAATGTCTGAAGATTCCATGTCTCTCATTCCCAGTTCTAAAGTTATACCAGGCTTATGTTTAGGGTCAGAGGTCAAGGTCACTGGAGTCACTTGACCTTGATACCAATTTGTAGATCCCATCATCCTTTTATTATTTCTGAAGATTCCATCTCTTTATCAGACCTAGTTCAAGTAATACCAGTTTTATTTTCTAATGTCAAAAGGTCAAGGTCACTTGACATTGGTCAGAGGTCAAGGTCACTCGAATCACTTGACCTTGTTACCAATTTGTAGATCTCATCATCATTTCTGAAGACCCCATGTCTCTATCAGACCTGGTTCTTAAGTAATAGTTTTATGTTCAAAGGTCAAGATCACTAGTCACTTGACCTAGATACTAGTTTGTAGGTCCTGTCATCCTCTTGCAATTTCTGAAGATTCCATGTCGCTATTAGTCCCGGTTTTAAAGTTATACCAGTTTTTATGTGCCTTGTCAGAGGCCAAGGTCACTTGACCTTGATACTAATTTGTAGGCCCCGTCATTCTCTATTCATTTCTAAAGACCCCAGGACCCTATTTATTTGTCCAGTTATATCTGTTAAATTTTGGAATTAATTTTTCCCCATAGAGTTCTATGTTAAACCCCACCCCCATTTGATACCCCCAAAATGTACCTTAACCCCCTTCAATCTTAAAACAAAAACATTTCTGCACATCTAGATACATTGGCCTATCATATCCTTGAATATCTATTACTTTCATCAATTGGTTATGGAGAACGGTGTCGGACAGTTTTAGGCGTGAGAAAGAAGCGGAAGAATGATAAGAACCAAGCAAAAACAACAAGTCTCCAAACTTCGTTTGGGAGACTTATATATGCAAGCATCTTCAGGTTGTTCAAATCTCAGGGATGGGGTTGTTTGTTTTACATCCTGTCGAGAATATTTCAATGGTATTGAGATGTCATCAGCTGTAGGTGAAGTACTACAAATTTAGACATATGCTTAGTGCTTAGGGCCATGGGATCACACGAGGGTTTTTTGACGTACCACCGCCTGCTACGACATGGTATCTCCCTTTTTAAGGTCATATCCAAGAGACCCATTATTCTCAATTCTGCATTTGGCGAAGAAGCAATCACTACTTATGTTTATGTTTTAGGTTTGAGTGGGTCCCAAACTCACCACCTCCAGGTTACGAAGCAAATGCTCTACCACTGAACTATCAGCCACGAGATTCAAGTATAATGGAATATACAGGATATTAATTAAAACAAATCTCTTCAAGAGTAGCAGGTTCACACTAAATCATATCAAAATGCAAATGTTCCAAAGTGGCATGGATGCCCTTGTGACTAAAGTCGGAGGTTTAGGGTACTGCTTTTGTCCTGTCTGTCCGAAACTTTGACCTTGCGCATAATTTTTGAAAGGGAAAGATGGGGCTCTCATATTTCATGTATGTTCTTATGACAAGGCCTTTCTTTTGGTATCAAAGATTTTTGACCTTGGAGTTAAACCTACTTTTAAGGAAACCTAACCTTGGCAATATCTCCTGGACTATTTAAGGTAGGGCTTTCATATTTTATACCAGCTTCCTTAAATAGTTCAGGAGATATTGACCTAGGAGTTTAATCCAAATTTCAACAAACTTTAACCAAGCTTGTAATATTTGAATAGTAAGTGATAGGGCTTTCATTTTTCACATGTGCATTCCTCATGACCATTTATTGGTACCTATGTGTTCAGCCTACTTTTAAGAAAACCTATTCTAGGCAATATCTCCAGAACTAATTAAGGTAGGGCTTTTGTACCATGTATATTAATTCCTTATGGCAAAACCTTGCATTTCATATGTGAAGTCGTGTCCTTTGTGGCTAGGTTGGGTCAAAATTTTTCATGGGAATAAAAAAAATCTTTTAAAAATCCCAACAGCAGGGTTATGGTAACTCAGGTGAGCAAAGTGGCCTACGGGTATCTTTCTTCGTCTGTTTTAAAAGTCAAGGTCACTATGGTCAGGATGACAGCACAATAGGAGGTCTTTAGTTTTAGACAGAAGTACAAACTTTCCTTAAAGGAATTTTTTTTTGTTTTTTAAAACTTCCAGTTTGTTCAGGGTGGGGCCACAATGGGGTCCAAAGTTTTATGTATGACTGTAGGAAATAATCTTCCACTGAAGACAAATCTCTAAATCAAACACAAGTGCTGTTCATCCTCACATAGTACAATTGGATTAAACTGGGGTCTCTAGAAACAATGGGGATGTTTTGGCATCTTTTCCATAGCAATTCATTACAGCTTGTCCCAATGACATGTTCGCATTCTTAGACATGTAATGCTCAGTTGTGTAGTAATGAGTCACTATAAAAGCCATATCTCAAAGGGGTGCACTGTGGCCCCACAGGCCCCTTGTTCATGAAAGATTTATAGACAAGACGAAAAAACTTTTAAAATATTTTGAAGTTTTATTCAATTTGATGTAATCTTTCTAAATAAACTCTGTAAAAGCCCAAAAAAAAAAAAATTATAAAAAGCCTTGATTTTATATTAAATCAAAAAACAACAAATCAATGGACTGTGAAAACTGTACAGTACACATGCACCAATGACCATAGTCCATTGTACCCAAACAAGAAATATATATCTAAATTACATGAAACTAGAAAAGCGGGACACAGACATTCAATATAGTTTGCCCTATGGACCGTTTATTAAGTTAGCAAAGAAATTATTGAAAACTAATAGAACATCGATATGCTGTTGTGTTATAGGTAGGGATAACTTTCCAGTATTGATAATATGTGAAGGAAAATATAAATCTTGGCTTGCACACCATATCTGTAATTCATCCCCAACATATTTCACCAACGACAAAATTTGTTAGAGAAGTATATATCAGTTTCAGATCTTGTGTATTTATCTTCGTAAAAAGTGGTATGAGCCAAAAAGATCAATAAGAATTTTCAATACAGTTTAACCTTTGTTGTGATTCCTTCAGAAAAAAAACCCCCATGACATCTAGAGAAAGTGCATTAATACCCGACCAAATGAAAAAAATAAAAACCGAATAGCAAAAGTGTAACGGGCTAAATATTGTTTAGATAAAGTTTCCGACACTTTTGAATGTCAAAATTCAAATATTGGTTAAATACTGGTACACGGATTAGTTTTAAAGTGCACACTAGATATGACTATGCACTCCATTCTAGACTTGTAGCATGACATATTCAACTACAGCATGAAAACTGGACTAGATCATAAAATTCATACAATTTTTAACAACACTGCTGGACAAGGGATGGCTTGATTTTTCCAAAAGCACTACAATACAATGTAATAAATATGTGACTAGCATTACTTTTCTTTAGACTAGTTATTCAGTATTGCAGTGTGAATGGTCAATATTGTGGAACTGTTTGACTAGTGATTTTAAGTGTAATTATGCCTTTATTTTTGCTGCAGACTTTTTAGTGTAGGTCTAAACCAGGACATCAGAGCTGCAATATGATTATAATGTAGTTGTATATATACAGAATGGACAACAAAAGAGTGGAATTTAAAAGTTGGGAATATAACCATCAGCAAAATTGGAGGTTGTATAAAGAACTCATAAATACCAGTCTTAAATCAATCACTGGAGGAAAAGGTGATTTGAAGATATTCCATAATTAACTAAGAGGGAAGAATTCTACATTTCAATGTCTGAAATCTTATAGTGTGTAAATTGTATTGGTACACATGTGCACTAGGACAGACCATGTTAATTGTGTGGTGTTTACTCCATAACTAGGTCCGTACACAGAATTGTACAACAGAAACTAAAACAATCAATAGATGTAATAAAAAAAAAAGTCAACAGACAATTGGTACATATATTTACACTGCTTAGATTATGAACAAGATACTCCCTTTGTACATTTTAAATGCAGGAGAATCCATAGTAGCATGGTATACTAAAATATCAAAATTCATTATTAAAGACAAATCATTATCAAAATGAAATAAATTAACTGTTCGTGATTTCATATAAATGTACACAGTATTTTCTTAACCGGATGAAAACAGAGATGGAATGTTGCTGTGTATATTAAAATTCTGTTTTTAAATGAAATTCTTTCTACTGATGAAAGGTATACACAAAACTTCTAAACTACAGGTAGTAAAGATGCGTGTCACACCACTTTTTCTGTACATTTGTAAATTGTGTATAATTATTTCAGGTAATGATTTCTGTTGCAGAAATCAGATGTAAATAAGAGTGGAACCTTGTTTAATACCACACATCAACACCGATTGAAAAATTCTTAAAATCGCTCATTATGTTCCGATTAAGAATGTGTATTAAACAGGTGACACTTTGTATGCCTATTCTACATTAGCACTCTTTGACAACATATTAAATAGATAACAAACATCTCTTAAAATACAAAACTTACAGGAACTTTTTACAATAATTAATAACATTAGTGATGCCTGCGACTCATAATGTATTTAAAATAAATTTTCTAGACAATGATCCATACAACACACTCAACTCAGAAAAAAGTTTTATCTTTACAAGAGCAAAAAAGTTTTAAGCTAGCCAGACAACATTAATCCTAACATGAGCATCATTGTGTACAAACTACATCTGTAAATTTAAATATTTCCTGCTGAAAATAAGTAAAGTGAGCAAGGGCTAAGCAAAGTGGGACATTTTCTCACAACATGATATATTTAAAAAAAAAAAGAAGACCTTAACTTAGGTAATAAATGTAATTTAAATCTTGTCTTTAGGACATTTCAGAATTTCCTTTCAAGTGACCTTGACCATTCACATGTAACCTTGAAAACCAATAGAACCAGATTTTCTACAAGATATTTTTCCTACAAAGCTGACAAACATTGGGTGAAAAATTATGAAACCAATATGTACCAAAGTTTTTATCCAAAGTATCGTTCCTACAAATCTGATACAAAAAAAGGAGAGATGTTACTTAAATCTTGTACAAAAGGCAGAGAAAATAACATAGGAAGAAACGGACAAATGAATAAACAAATGTACCAACAGGAGAGTCACTGCATGTGTATCTCTGCAACTCTTTTATGAGAGGATGAAAATACCAAACACAGCTGCCATTCATTCAAAAGGATTGATATTAGAAATTTATCCAGATTAAGCACTGTGCGGATTTAGAACATTGTTGAGGATAACTTATTTTTACTGTAGACTTTCTGTACTTTCATTGACATATTTAAGAAAACAACACAATATGAGTACAATAACATCCAAATTGACGTATTCAGGGATACATATTGTTCACAATCTGATGCGATGACTAGGTTTTCAGTCGATTGACTAGGAACTTGCTCCTGAGTTGCTGTTCACAATGGTGGATGATGTCCTTCGTCTCTAAAACTGATGCATCATATGATTGACTGAAGAAAAATGACACAGTGATGATGAATGTGGTTTAAACACACACAAATCACATTTGCGCCCATGTAATAAGGTGTCAAATCCTGTTCAGGGGTGGGTGAGGGTGTGACTCCCTTGGCCCTATAATGAATTAGGGCTGGGGCTTCCGTACCCACTGGACAGGTCATCACTGAGACTCTGTGTTTGTTTCTTGATCTGGGACAAGGCATTGTAACTGCAGGTCATATTGGCAAACACCATTCTCTCCTCATAGTCATACTCGCACAGTATTTTATTGTCACACAGATAAAATTTGTCCCCAACACAGAACCTGTTGAGAAATCAAAACACTTGTAAATGTTTCATACAGTGTTAAAATGATGAGAATTCAGCCTAGTACCATACTAAGATTTTAATTACCTTGCAGCATTGAATAATTCAGAATTTGTGCAATTTGCTTATTTTAAGCTGTTGAACCTAAACGCGAAGTATATATGTTGTACCAGATGTATTTTACTTCAGATATTTTACGCACCAATTCTGGATGACATCTAGTGAAACATTATTAACAAGATCATCTGTTGAGATTTTTTTTCCTGAGCATTTGATTACAATGTGTAGTGTTTGTTACGTAAACGAAAATCTTTTGCGAGTGCCACCCAAATGCATATGTTTACATATTGCAAAGGTCTTACACCTTCAAACTTAACACATGTATTATTTCTATAGTGATTAATACCAGCAGCCATCAGAAATTAATATGTGAGCAATCCTTGTATGACCTACAGGACAAGATTTTCATCAGAATATTATAAAACAATAAGATTCTACGTCCCTTGCAGACCTACATATAGAATTTATGACACCACACAATGAACATTGGGTCAAGAGCTAAGAGACCCGACCTTCAGAGGTCATGGCTTTGACTGCCCATTATCAGTGACCGCTGGGTGAGCTTATGTAACCTTCTATAGGGAGACTACTATTCAACATTGGTTCATGAATATTATTTCTGACTTAAACATTTTCCCCCTATTTATGAAAGCCTGGGCCAGTTTATCTTTTTTCCCCTCTGAATAAAAATTTAGTAAATAAGAGTGGGCAATTTAAGTCAATTGTGGGAAAACATTAAATGTAATTGACAGTGATATCATGTATTATTATCCTTCAGAATAATACAGTCATTTTCATTGGATGAGGGCTGGTCATGTGAAGGGAGATAATTTGTGATGTCTCCCTCAGGTGCAGGGTGACAACTGTGTTGTCTCCCTTTAGAAGAAAATGATTGAAAATATGAGAGATCCCTTAATCATAAACTTCAGCATCAACATTTAAGATTTAATTTATAACGGTCACAAATAACAATTGAGAAGAAAACTATTCCCATTCTAATGCAATTACTTACTTCACTTGATGTATACATTTTTGTTTTGAAATACGTTAAGAAATGTTTACGTTTGGCGTTATGTTTTTGCGTCATTCTACTGTGACATCACAATTGATAGCTTTCTATCGTTTAACTTTCTCAAATCTCAGTATTTTGCTTTCATTAACATATATATCTAATAAATATATGACATTGAGTGTAAAACAAAATAGTGCATGTAGTTGAGGGTAGCATCGATTTCATCCCTCGACACTATTGAAAATTTATCAGAATTTTCTGCAGAGAATGTTGTTACGAATTTGTTGACATTTTAAGTAAAAAAAAAAATATATGGTACAAGTCAATAAATGTGTGATAGTTTTTTTGTTAACATTCAGATTCTTCAGGATAATAAAACTATTATGGATTGTTTAGCGGGGAGACATCACAAATTATCAGGTCTGAGTAGGGTTATCACCCTACTAAGACCTGATAATTTGTGACGTCTCCCTGATAAACAGTCCATAATTGTATATTGTAACAAACTCTATTTAAGGTGAGAACCCCGTAAGTTTTGTGTTCAAAACGTTTGTATAATATGCACTTATACAATAAGATATGTTCAAATGAACAAAGTCTATATCACTAACCTATGATTGCACTGCTGACAGGCAAAGCATTCCAAATGATAGACATTACTTTTGGCTCTCATGACCATTTCAAATGCAGGAATCATTTTGGAGCAGGCTGAGCAGTATCCAGTCGTCCCAAACAGTCTGAAAAAATGACATGCTGTACAGAAACATCAGATAGATTCAGTCTTACCTTAGTCTGCAGACATATACCCGATATCTGATCATTTTCATTGCCATCAGATTTATACCTGCTCTGTGGGGACAAAATTCTTAAATTAGTTGTTACTAGGATTTTCTTCTTCAATTTTATAATTCCAAAAATGAATTTTTCGCAATTTTGTGGGTTTATTGTCAGATTTTACAAAAGTACTCGTCTGTAAAAATGGGTATAATGTCTCTTAGCAACAAAAGCATGAAATTTTGATCTTTACACAAATTAAATCTACAGTATTGTGACCAAATTTCACAAAAATTACCAGTAATTCATTGGGGCTTTAAAATCCTGTAAACTTAATATAAATGAATCTATTACATGTGTTATTGAGTAGGCTTTCTAAAAGAAATTGAGTATTTCAAATAAGACAGCTTTCTGCTGTTGACAACTATCGCACTGGCAATCCTATGTCGAAGAGAACATTTTACATGTGTATCTATTTGTACTTGACATGTAATTTACATACCTCTTCATTTTGAGTAGGAAATAAAATAATTCATGGTCATTATTTCGAAGAAAAAAAAAGGAAAAAGAAGCACTTTGAAAAAGAAAAAAAAAGCATCGTGGTATGTCATGAAGACATGCACTAAGTTATAATCATTAACCTGATTCTCTAATCCATGGAATGGTTGACACTTCTTTTTTTTCCTTTCCTGGATTGTTCACTCAGTTTTGCTCTGTGTTAAACCTTTTCGCGCTTTGGGTTTGCTCAGTGATCACTCATCTTTCACTTCTTCAGCAGCATTCACATTTTGTTTATAGGTCACATGAATGCATTTTGTTTGTTTTGCATTTGGATACCATTCACTTCTTGCACAAGTTGACTAAACTTCACTTTCATTTACATCTTTATCAGTTTACCATTCCATTTATTCTCCATGTTCACATTTCACTTTGCATTCACTCACTGCTCGCACACTTTAAAGCTGTGTTCACTCACCGCTCGCACACTATAAAGCTGTGTTCACTCACCGCTCGCTTACTATAAAGCTGTGTTTACTCACCGCTCGCACACTATAAAGCTGTGTTTACTCACCGCTCGCACACTTTAAAGCTGTGTTCATTCACCGCTCGCACACTATAAAGCTGTGTTTACTCACCGCTCGCACACTATAAAGCTGTGTTTACTCACCGCTCGCACACTATAAAGCTGTGTTTACTCACCGCTCGCACACTATAAAGCTGTGTTTACTCACCGCTCGCACACTATAAAGCTGTGTTCACTCACCGCTCACACACTATAAAGCTGTGTTCACTCACCGCTTGCACACTATAAAGCTGTGTTTACTCGCTGCTTATTCACTAATGATCCGCATTCATTCATTGCTTATCATTCTTGCCACTCACCAACTATCGAGCTGCATTCGCTCATTATTCTTGTCACTCACCTATTATCGAGCTGCATTCACTCATCATTCTTGCCGCTCAATAACTATCGAGCTGCATTCACTCATTATTCTCGCTACTCACTATTGAGCTGCATTCACTCATCATTCTTGCCACTCACTCACTATCGAGCTGCATTTGCTCATTATTCTCACTGCTCACTCACTATCGAGCTGCATTTGCTCATTATTCTCGCTGCTCACTCACTAACGAGCTGCATTTGCTCATTATTCTCATCGCTCACTCACCATCGATTTAGCTGCATTTTGTTATCGCTCACAATTTGCTAGGTATTCATTCGCCGTTAGATTTTGATTGTATGCCTTTCACTCAGAGTAGTAGAACATTTTAGGAACTGCTGTATTCCAAAATCTCAAATAGGATTCTGGTCTAACTATGCCTCTGAGTGAATACACATATGTATTAATTCATCAGCAATGTATGACATTGCAATCTCTCTCATGGGGGAATTCTAGGGTTCCTCCTAGTCCAGGAAAACTGAGCATTTGTGTAGCACTATAAGATTTTACATCCATCAAACTTACCTCAGATAGTCCCTCCTACACAGAAGGAGGTTGGCCTTAGAGAATAGGGTAGAGCCCACTTCTCCTAAACGACAGTCACAGCAGGAACATTTGAGACAGTCCTCGTGCCAATACTGCTCCATGGCCTTCAGGAGAAAACGATCAGAGATGGTCTTCTTGCACCCAGCACAGTCCTGCTTCGTGGACATGCTAACCGCTTCTTGGGAAATTTGTACAGGGCCTGAATGGAACACACAGAATTACGTTAATGTTTTAAAGTTAGAAAATTAGTTTTGATGACATAAGAGTAAACAATTCATGGTTGAAGTTATCTGATCAATAAACACACTGAATGAAATAATATTGAAAATAACCCTAAAGGCTTTTATTAATCTCTCTTTCATGATTTAATTCACTTTGGAACATGAAAATGACATCAGTTTGTTTGGACTCCATATTGCTAGATTAGTTTTCATCATTAATGGCATTGCACTAGGTAATGCAATACCTTTATTTGTTAATATTCACATTTTTTCATTATACATGTAATATGAATATGATACATACATGTAATTATTAGATTATTTTGCATAAAAAGTAAATATGCTATTAATAATGCATCAAGAAATTACATTATTGTTGTAACTCCATAGATTGTACCAGAAAATGGACAATGATACACAGCCAACATGCTGATTCAATGATGGCACTGCCATTAAATTTTAAAATAGTCTACTTTGTATTATACATGTAAATTGGATTATTTTGAATTTAAAAAACTGCACTTTGACTGAAATATATCTAACTCTGTAATGGTGTGTAATACATGTAATTTCATTAACTACATGTGGTACCTAATCTAGGAATACTGAATACATGTATTCGTATTTATTTTTCTAAATTGAACAAATACATTTCAAATAAATGTAGAAGTGTATTCACATCATTACTTGAATTTGCTGCAAAATACATCAAAGGATTTTCCAACAAGCTGTCAAATCCAGTGCACGACATCATAAATGAATTTGGAAGATTACTATCAACTTTTTCCACAAGCAAAACAATTCCTGGTACACAAAGGTTAATGGGACTAACAGGAAACCTCAGGCAATTTCTGAGATCTCTCCATACACAGTTACAATATTCTACGATGTGGATATAAATCTGACAGGATTATTCTGTTTGGAATGAAATATCATACCTAGCATGTCACTGATGTAAAGTGATACTACAATAATGGCTTTGTTATGAATGGTGAAATATATACACCTCCCACTTTTCTCTCCCCCCCTACTAAACTCCTAAAGTACTTACATTTCTATAATAGCTACTTCATGAGAAACAAAATCCCAAATTAAAATGGAAACCATGTTCCTGTAATCCAGTCTTTACTATTCCCATCCATGTGTTCATAACTTTCCCATTTCATGCCATCAAAACTCACACTCACATTTTTCCTTGCTAAAAAATTATGAGTTTTACATTTCAAAGCTTGATATTTTACACAGAAATGCTTTTTAAATTCACTGATTTTATAAAAAGCATCAGCAAGCTTTGGAGTTAGACACACAGTCAACTTCTGATACAGATCAGGGAGATAAAGTCAACAGAGCTGCCTCACATACTTATTTCTGTGGAATTGACAGAGTGCTTTTAAAATTACAGGGTTATTAAGTAAAGATTATGCAGAACAGTGCTGATTTATTTATCAGGAATATTACTAAAAGAATCCGGAAGGGTGCAAAATTAAAAATAAGCTACACTTACCATCTGTTTGCATTGCCATGGTAATTTAAGAAATATACACAGAAACAATTAATTTCCATGCCAAGAAGATGAAGGTTGTGTTTTCAATTGAGTACGAACACCTGACGAAAAAAAAATAGATGCCAAACACACAGGTTCATGAAGTTAATGCATCCTGTATTTTCAGTCCTTCAGAAATATTTTTAGAAGCTCTGAGAAAGGGTATATCATTATTTCATCTGATTGGCCACAGTGTTTGGCTGGCCACCATGGATTGCCGACTTCCCAGACGTCACATTTAGACGAGATGTCACACGACCAAGAAGGCCATAATCAGCTCTATCAAATCCTATCCAATGCCCGAATACAACCTTAATGATTTCTTTCTTTTGATAGGAAAAGTCATATGCATAATCTTTCCAGTCAGCTTATGAGCGGTAACAAAAGGAAACTTTTTAATACCCCATGAATGTTACGAAGGAAAGAGAGTCGGAGCTCGGGAATACTGCGTTTGTCACCCAGGCCATGGTCACGTTCATGGTCTCATTCACAGACGACTCTCTAATGGCTTATTAGTTTGATACTTAAAGCTCTGTTAAGAAGCACACATAAGAACAGCAGAATACGGAGGAAATAGGATTGAGGATATAGAGAGCTGTGCATAAGATGTTACTCCTGTCACTTTTCTTTGCTGACAATCAGGCTATTCAAATAATTTTTTTGATGTGGGCTGTGCCTCTGAATGGATTGTCAATAGCCTGACAGATGTATTTCACAGTAGATGAAGCCACAAACATATTGCATGCAATCTGCATAGCAACGCTGCCTAACCCTTAATGATTACCCAGGCTCAAATAAATTCTAAATTAAATAATTAAAAGTGCAGATGTAAATTGCATGTATTCATCTTTATGAAATTTTACAAGATTTATGTGCAAGAGGCCTTTTTTTATGAAATTAAAACAGAAATTATTCATATGCATGAAAAGGACTTTAATCTATAAAATATTCAGTGGCTTAAAATTTTCTTGGGGTGTAAAAACATTAGCCTTTATGAAAAGGATTACTTCTACATTACATCACCATTTCCATAATAGACCTTCTAAATTGTTTGTAATCTTTGACACAGTAATGCTACGATTTTCATTATGGGTTATACAATTTTAGTTTCAAGACTTAATAATAACTTTTAAGAATATGAAATCCCTTTTAAAAGAATTTATGAAAGTGTTTTTTCCCTTGGTCAACATCCATTATTTCCTACAAAGAGAGTGCCAAAAACAGTTCTCTAATATTATAATTGGCAAGTCTAAGTTAAAAAACATGGACGCTTAATGAACAGAGGGTCCTCTTGCATTGACATTTTCCATTAATGGTCTAAATCTTGGAAGTTTTTGACAACCATTTTCCAATCACATGCCAGCAGCTAACATTTATTTTCCATCAAACAGTTAAGCAGTTACAGGATATGAAAATTATCCCCAACATTAACACTGCATTAGCCTGCGAATAAAAAGCACTGGGTCCCAAAATAGACCCCTACTACATAGAGCCAGGATATCTGGTTATGCAGACCAATGCACACGTTAATGACGAGAAATGGAAAAGACTTAAGTCGTCCAATTACAAATAACTGACCACTCAACATTTTAAGTCAGGGAACCAATTTAAAAACAATGCCGGGAGCAGTTAAACCTAAATAATCTGATTGGGAAGTGGCAAGTAAATGAGCCATATTCATTTTTCCTTCTCACTAGCAATAATGCGGTCTGTCT
>NC_079169.1:58079888-58137388 GCF_947568905.1 Ostrea edulis | reverse complement strand
GTCATGTGATCAATTTGATAGTATGCATTAAAACAAACATAAACCCACCCGCTTTATCTGTCCCAAAACCACCAAACCATGTCTGAAGCCGCAACTAATATCACTGTCCATTATGATTTTAATTCAAAAACTTTATCAAAAATATTTTTCTACCTCAAAGTGTTTTCATTTTCTTGCCATGAATAAGACCGACATTAGATAATTTTTCATCACCAATTAAGCTTCCCGATACAGTTTTTTTTTACCTGATTCTATAACATGAAAGATAGCATAATGTTGGTTTCTAATTTGGAGGAGGTGGACAATGTGATTATTAATTAGTTTCTTCTAGCAGCTATACCCATAACCATGTGGTAATATGAAATTTTTATCAGCTTTTTGTTGAGCGAAACCAACCTCTTATTCCACACCTCAACACCTGTGATAAAATCAGGCATCCAGGTAATAGTTCTCCCCTATCAATGAAGTGAAAACTGCAGATAAAAGCAGAAAAAAAGCCCATAAATGAAGCTTCCTAATGAGAGAGATTTAACCTGACTTAGCTATCACGCTGTGACAAATTAATTTTTTGACAAGAAGGAAAGGTAGTCTCTGTTCGAGTTGATTAATTTTCTCTTCAGAAAACCAGGCAGGAGAAAATTTTACCCCATTCATCAGATCTCCCTGCCAATATATCATCAAAATTTTATACCCTTTGATTAACTATATTTCCCTGTTGAAGAAGTCAACAGAAGTCTGTATTCTGACAAAGTCCCATAAAAACTCCATAGATTAATCAGGCATGAAATTTTCATAAGCAATTATGTAATTAATGCAGTTTCAGCCCATATTGATAGGTGAAATTAATTATGCTTGTGGTTGAAGTGTAAACATTTTTTCGACCTCAGATGCAATGAAATTGATTAAATTTCAGCATTTTTCAAGTTTATAACAAAGAAATCTGAAATTATTACAAATAGACTCTATTTATTTGATACTAGAATGTTACAAATGCGTAATTCATCCCCGTCCTTACATTACCCCCCCCCCCCCCCTTCCATTTACCATTTACCCAGTAAGCACTCATTCATTCTTGAACTTGTTTTTTCTTTCAGTGCATGGAAGAAATGATGCATTATTGACCAGTAATTCATTTTTTTTCTGAGAGTGTTTGCAAGTCCTACAGGTAATTATTGGGAGGGGAGTTGGTTAGAATCAATCATGAAGGTGCCCCAAGTAAAATTAGCCTGGAAGTCTCAATATTTGCACTGAAGAGCTCATTTAAACTCATAATTTGCCAGAATGTTGTTGCTTTTTCTTTCCAACTGTAGAAATGATCTGTAATGCCAGTTGGAAAAATCATCTGATTTATCACTGAAATGTTTAATCCATTGTTGATGTTTGCATTTATCCTATCATAATAGAAAAAGTCCACAAGTCATAATTTTTTAATCACAGGCCTGTCATTACTGGCAATCAAATGACAATCGAGTTTGAACAGCATCTCCTGAATCCCATCTCTGCCCTGCCTCTAATGACATTGTTAATATCACCTCAAAATTCAGAAAACTAAATTAATTTCCGTGTAAATCTTGTTGAGGTTTGTCCAGATTAGTTGTTGACACTTTTTAATTCATTTCATTTCCATAGTTATTGCTGCGTGCTATTGATTGTTTTGTATGCCTCTGATTCTCTGTACTATAGCCCCTATAGGGGTTCTGTGAAATTACTGGAACTGTCACAAACCATATCTGTTACAAAAGTGGATTTCAAGATGGATGTCGCAGACAAGAAATTCTGAGTATTTCTCATCTAGATCCATTTGCAGTTTGCCAAAATTACCATAAAATAATTTTCTCTGTACAATCTATATTATCAGACCTACACTTATAACCTCTGAAAAAAGTTAATTACATTGGCAAGTTGGGTAAATTAGATTTCAAAGTCTAATACTAGTCGACGGTTTTTGTCTCTGTTCATCTTCGGCTGTCCGAGATTGAACTACAAGACCATAACACATTTGCTACAGAATTAGTATCACTTCAATCATAATATAGTTATAAGAATAAAAGAAAAAAGAACTGGTCCTAGTACAATGGTCATTTTGAATGGGAAGTATAACTTCTAATGAACATTATTTGCTTTGTAAAATCCACCTTGTAAGGAAAAAAACATAAACTAGGGGGGGAAATGCTTTGGCTTACCAGTATAACTATACAAAAAACATACATAAATCTTAGAACCAAATAAAATTAAACTATACATCAGTTTTTTGGTCTCCTTCCCTGGCACAGCGTGGGAGACATTATTAGAACCTATACAATGCAAAGGGAGACAACTCAGACAGACACTTCCCATTAATCTACACATATTATTCTAAAATAAATCTAATAACAACTAGCTTCTTTTTTCAACGTGATGTAGTGTCGATTTGTGCAGCCAATATAAGCATTTCAGGCCTTCACAAAGACAGCTAATGTGGAGAGATCAACAATGGGGGGCTCCTAATTCAAAAGTCGGAATTTATGGCCAAAGTGAATCAATCAATTTGGGAGAAAATAGTTTTCTTGACAAAAATATCAATAAAGCATGTTCATTTTCTCCACCACACAAAGCATCCTGGGAGGAAGCAGGGCCGAATCAAATGATCTTTATCAAATAAATTTTCTGATTGAGAAGTATAAGCATGGAAGTGATCTGATTGTGGCAAGCAGTAAATGAGTGATAAATGGTGCGTTATTTATGATTACCGACATTTGTTCATAAATCTGTAAATGCATTTCTTTTTCAACCAGTCTATCTGATAAGATGTTTGGACCATGGGGTCAGATTAAGACCGTTTTCTTTCTAGGACTACAGAGAAATACCATCAAATTTGGGAATGACAAAAAATAGTCGATGCATCAAGCCTGCTCAAACGCAAGAGCATAACACTCATTAGCGGTTTAAACGCAAATTGCCTTCACATGTACATACACAATTAATGCTGTAAACACATCCCAAAGTTTGAGAAAACTTTACATTTGAATGTTGACTGCAGAATTGCTGCTAATGTAGTCATTAAGTAACAGGAACTTGGAACTGAGTGATTTGGATGAGGTTGTATTCAATGCACACAAATCTTTCTTTCTTTATACAGAGACACCTGTGTTCCCTCGTGCTATTGCCGAACATCCTTCTTTCCTTATCTTCATCTTGTCCTACAACTTGTTTCTGGGGGTTTTTCTGTATCAAATTAATACTCTCTAATTAATCTATAGTATCAAAAATCTCACTAGCACTTAAAATTTATGGATTCACCAAAAAAATCAGCAATTCTGAAATACTGGATAGTGAATAGCTCAAAAATACAATACATCATGAGGTAATAAAGCATACAGTATTATCACGAACTGCTGGTTGAGGTTAAGTACCAAACACCTGTAAAATTAGTTTTCACTTACATTGATCTTCTTAAATTCATTAATTTGATAAATGAAATCTTTATAATACTAATATTCAATGATATTTTGAACAAACTAATATAATCCATGACGTATTTGGCATATTCTGAAAAATATGGGAGACATCGATCCAATATCTTGAATGCATTTATTTAATCTTTGTGAGATTTGAATGTCTATTATAAAGTAACGAGTAACTTCTGTTGTGTAGCTAGTATTGACCTGATATTTGGACACATGTATTCAGCAGTCTTTTGTCTTAAAGTGTAATGAAGTTCATGGTCATATCTTAAGGTTAAAGGTCAAATATGATGATGTCATTTTTTTCTTGATAAGATTTTCTATAATAGTTTAAGTCCAAACTATCCAAAATTCTAGGATGAATTTTCTTTATTTTCAAATATATCAATTTCTGTATCATTTTGTAAGTATGTAATTTTTTTTTAAAAATTTGAATTCGACATTTTCTCTTAAGAGATCTTAATTACATTGTAAAACGTAGCAATTTTACGTTTAAGATAAGTTATTGACAATCGAGCCATGCATGTTATATTGTACATCATGGTGTACCAGATATATCAATTACAACATATTTTGTTGAGATTTAGTAACAAATAGGTCAGCTTTATAAAAAGTACTAAATCTTGTAAAATCTCTATGGATAATTCATACTATGAAAGTTTAATTTTACATTCTTCTAACTGGGGTCTGATACCCTATCTTAAAATTAAGTGAAGAAAAAAAAATTATAGGATATATTTCTTTTATATCATGCACAAAAAGAAGTTTTGTTCTTTAGAACAAAATAATCAAGTTTCAAAAAATTGAACTTGAGGAATTTTTATTTTTAAATTTTTTTTTAAAATACATATAATTATTATTATTTCATTCATTTATAAAGTGCAAAATTACATATAGTTTCTAACATATCTGTTCGGTACTACCTTAATAATGCAGCAAATTTCATTCTTCATGATTTGCAAATTATGAGGAAAAAGAACCCATTGATAAATAATATGTGCACTGGCATAGGAGTTAAGGTTCAAGTGAATGGGATGTAAAAAAAAATAATAAAATATACAAATATGTTAGATGAGACATGAGGTTACAATATAAATCTTAATGAACATCTGATTGGATTAAACAAGCACAAAAGCAAAATCAAGAAACTATCTACTACATAATAACCCAAAACTGACTGTAGTCTGAGCTATAACCCAAAACTAACTGTAGTCTGAGCTATAACCCAAAACTGACTGTAGTCAGCTATAACCCAAAGCTGACTGTAGTCTGAGATATAACTCAAAACTGACTGTAGTCTGAGCTATAACCCAAAACTGACTGTAGTCTGAGATATAACCCAAAACTGACTGTAGTCTGAGATATTTTGTTACTAGCTTGAAAATACGGATGTATATTTAATTGCTGTTATAAAATTTAGAAATTCATTTCAAAATTAAGGATTATCTCCCTCATGCATAGCTCTTATCCTTAGACGAATTTGACTCCACTTTTTTGGCACGCTGTTTTTGGCTATAATAGCTCTAAAACTTCATTGTTATTTCGGATTTCAAACATTTCGGTTGAGCATCACTGAAGAGACATTATTTGTCGAAATGCGCATCTGGTGCATCAAAATTGGTACCGTATAAGTTTTTACATATAACCCAAAACTAACTGTAGTCTGAGATATAACTCAAAACTGACTGTAGTCTGAGCTATAACCTTCTTTTAGGCAATAGCAAGATCCTTTTATGCTTTATGTCCATGGGCTGGTGTCTTTTCATAAAAATCCTGTCCGATTTATCAGCAAGACATACTTTTTGCAATCATTCAATTTGCTCATTAATACATATATATTGTATAGGTTTAATTCAGGTGCTATAATCTATAGTTTTCTCTTTCTTCAGTTTATCGCTAGTGTTTGAATTTGGTAAAAAGAAATACAAAATGTATATGGAAAAAGATTTTTCTCTCATTATTTCAAATAGGTTTTCATTCATAATGCTGCATTTATCCAATGCTTTCATGCACTTTAATTCTACAATACATATATTTATCACAAACTATTAATTCAGATCACAAAGATAATAAATTGCTTAAGTATATTAAAGAATCATATTTACATTGATCATACATTCCTCCAATACCACAAAAAAATGAACACCTGGGTTATACCCCCATCCCCTCCCCCAGACACGCACATGTGTTTTTCAACAATCAGTTCCTGCAGGAACTGATCGCTGATTATTATGTGATGATTTTGGATATTTTCATTCTTTTAAATACTTTAACAACTGTGTCGATCTTTAATATTATATATAAGTATTTGAACATGATAATAATTATTTTGTTTTTATACATACACATATATATATATATATATATAAACAAAATAATTATTATCATGTGCAAATACTTAACATTTTTTCTTTAATATTGATCACTTTCCAAGATAATACATGTACTTGTCTAGTTGCGTGGCTGGAAGGTATATTTTTCAAAAGTGGCCAGTTCCACTAAAACAAAAAGAAAAAAGAAGGAAAACAAGGAAAAACCGTTATATTCTAATCCACCATTTGTAGAGGTAGAAGTGACTTGACACTCCAGTGGCAGTTTTTTACAGCTGCTATGTTAAGTGCAAAGGGCACTTACTCTGAATCAATTCATCCTATAGATGACCATGTACAAAGCTTGTAGTTTACGAGCAAGATGGCATGTTGAGTAAGCCGCTTAAAAATAAAGTACGAAAATAGCGCCATAAGAATTCTAACAAGAAACCTAGTGATTAATTCTTTCTCCTGCAATGAACCAGAAATTGTCAATAGCAAATTTAGGGGAAGTGAAACCAGCAAGCTACCGATGAATTTATCATGGAAGCCGGGCAGGATAATTTGCCGACTCTGTGGCAGTGATAGAATGAAGGTGACGGAATTGTTTGATCTCTCTAATTAGAAGATGCCTTTTGTGGAGGGATTTCAGTTAGAAACTTTGATAATTGCCCATCCTTAATGGGCTGCTTCTATTGACATTACAAATCTGATTGATTGCTTTCTAATAGAAAAAGTATTGTGCAGAAATGAGCTTGATTAATTTTAGAGTTGTCTACTCTTATCTAAGCAGACTACATGAACAGTACGTATGATAAGGCACACTATCTTCCATTACATGTCAATATCATGCCAATGTCTTACATCTTGTACATTTTCACTACACATTAGGAGTTCCATTCCAAAAATGCACTAAAAGTATTAAAGAAGGGAAAAAATAGTGTTTCTTTTAGTCTTAATATTCCATTACCAAGCAGAGTGCAGAGTTGTGAATCTGGACTCAGATTTCATCAACAGTTGGATGATGTATTCATGGAATAAAACATTTACAGTATACACAGAACGAAATACAATGTATGTATTTCAAAGGAAAGATATAACTTCTCACTGGTGACAAAAATACTGCCAAAAACTGAGAGTCTGTGATGTGCAATACCCAAGCCAAACACTTTAAAAAAATCATACCGACAATGGCAAAACCATTGCTGACATCACAACATGCAGAAGAAGTTCGATCTCAGCGATCTCATATTACTTCATTATCACAAGTCAATACACAATTCCTTCCATTAATATCTCTATGTCATTACAACCATTAGATTTTTGACACCTTTATTTTTGTGCAATGCTCACTGCAGTGGAAAATGCCACAATTTAAATGTATGAGCCATTTCCCATCTGCTGTAAATGCTCAGTACTAATGAAGCGTCAACAGTCGCTCATAAACACCCATGATTGTACAGGACTTCCTAATGACTGGAAATGACCCTATAAAACCCTGAGCATGAAATAGATTCCCCGGACATTATGTCTTAATTCCGCACAGTATTGACAGTAACCTGAGCAGTCCTGTCAAACCCATTCTTTCTATGGTAAATCACCTGCCTGGATCCACCCCCTGATTGTCAGGGTGATATATGGTTCTTTCCCCTTGCTTCCAGGAAACTTTAATCTTGATAAAAGTGTTCCCATATATTCCTCACATTTCAGGCTGAAGCCTAAAGATCTGTTGTGATTAAAGTCATTAGGAGACAAAATAATTATGTAGCGCCTGGTATTAACCACAGAATTTATGTCTTTTCTTCCACGTCGTATAGCAACACCCTTCCACTTTGGAAATATCTTTAAATGCATGATTTCCCCCCAAAATAAAGACACTCTAACCAGATAATGAAAATAACTATCTTTACATCATCAAGACCCTTTAAAAAGGATATTTTTTTGGTTCTTTTCAAATGAAATGCTGTATTAGTGTTCATATATTGGTGCAATCAATAGCTAGCACAATTTCCAGTGTAATCATAATGCCCATTTTAAAATTTGAAGTACATCTTGTGATAAATGCATAATTTTCATGCTGATTATTTAAAGAAATAAAGTCTGTTTTTGAAAATACATGTGGGTATATGATATGCACTGCAATGAAGAAAGGATTGCTGGCGTGAAGTATCACAATTCATACCCTCATGTATTTTCAAAATTGAAATTTATTTCTTATTTTTACAATGTAATTTCCTATCAGTTGGAATTTCCAGCCGATAAAATAGATGTACAATATTTATCATTAAGTAGTTCTGAATTCATATGCAAATTGTTTACAACTGCAGTATGATCATGAGAAAATGCCTATCATTACACACGTTAAGATATCGTGATCAAAGGCAGAAACATTGGAAATGGAAATATATAGCGGTGCATATCAATTAATGCTAGAAAAGTGCTAAAATATTTGTAAATCTTATTACATGTATTTACATCCATGTATATGACTTTCAAAGAATGCTTTTTCAAAATTGTCAATGCCCAAGAACACAATTTTGCAACGAGAGGCCCCATGCTCACCCAATGCCACCTTGGACATGCTGTTCTTCAGAATATTTAAAAAAAAAAAATTAATCCCATGTTGTGTGGATTAAAGTTCAGTTACTGTAAACCAACTTTTATTTGCGTGCGAGTATTTTTCTCAAGGTTCGCAAGAACTTCATCATCGCAAATATTTCTCGCAGCGAACAGTCCTTTAAACGTTTCTTGTATTTGTTTAAGATAATCTCACTCGATCAGGAAAATTTGTAGCCGTGAACCAGTTCATCATTGGTAAATCATGATAAAAAGTTTTTGCAGATAAAAAGTTGGGATCAAAATTTGTCATGGGATTAAAGGGATGCCTTAATATCAATATGACAATTAAACATGGCCATGCTGTTCTTGGAAGATTTTTTCCCCTACATTCAGGTATAATGTAAAATATGATCCCTGATTTTAACCCCACCCAAATCTCAGGATCCGTAAAAAAAAAAAACCCAACCCAAACAACAACAACCCTGAATTCAGAACATTTGCATATTGATATGATTTGTGTGGCCCTGCTACAGGTGAAAATATCTTCTTTTTTTTCAAATTTCATATGTATTCTCATGTAAAACTTTTGATTCCCTATTTAAGCTAATCCCTGCAGTCAAATATGAATCTGCACTACTTTGGAATGCTTGCATATCAATATATCTAATCAGTAGGCCTAATGATAAGAAAATTTTCAAAGATTACATATATTTCACTGTAAAACTTTGATCCTCTATGGAGGCCCCATCCTTCCGAGGGCCATGAAGAAAAACAAATCTGCAATACCTGAGAATGCTTGCATAATAATGATGAGAAATAATGGTCTTGCTGGTCTTGAAAAGATGATTTTTATATAAAATTTCCTAATATATTGCAATATATAAATATGATCCTCTATTGTGGCCCCATTCTAACCTCCTGGGGTCATGATTTAAAAAAACTGAAATCTACTGAAAATGGTTGCATATTCATTATTGATATGACTAACCATGGACCCACTGGTCTTGAAAACAAGATTTTTAAAGACTTTTCCCTATAAATTCATATTAAAGACTTTGTCCCCGTGTTGTGCCCCCACACTACCTCCCATGGCTATGATTCAAACAAACTTGAATTTACACTACCTTAGGATGTTTGCATAGTAATATTACTTATCATGATCCTGCTGTTTTTGAGAAGATTTTTCCTATATATATCCCCATGTAAAAACTTAATTCCCTATATTGTAGCCCCACTCTACTCCTGGAATCATTGATTTCAACAATTTTGAATCTGTGAGGATGCTTGTCTATTAACATGACTTTTCATGGCCTATCTGTTCATAAAAAATATTAAAGACTTTTTACTATATATTCACATATAAAACTTTGATCCCATATTGTGGTCCCACCCTACCCCCAGGGGCCACAAATTGAACTATCTTGAGTCTGCATTTTCTAGGGATGCTTGCATATTAATAGGATTTATCAAGACTTGCAGTTTTTGAGAAGATTTCAAACAATTTTTCCTATATATTTCCATATAAAACTTTAATCTCCTATTGTGGCCCAACCCCCTTCAAGGGGACCATGATTTGAACAATTCTGAATCTTCGCTCAGTAAGGAAGCTTTCAAATAAATTTTGTCTATTCTTGTCCAGTGATTCTTGAAAAGAAGACTTTTAAATGATGCTTCCATATTTTCACCATTTCTTAATCATCTCTCCTTTGAAAAGGATGTGACCCTTCATTTGAACAATTTTAAATCCCCTTTACCCATGGATGTTTTATGACAAGTTTGGTTGAAATTGGCGCTGTGGTTCTAGAGAAGTCGCAAATGTGTAACGACAGACATTAGCTTAGACGCCAGACAACAGATGATCAGAAAAGCTCACTTGAGCTTATAGCTCAGTTGAACTAAAACAAAAAATCGTAACAAATATTGCATAAATGAATATTCCATAATGTCTATTACTCATTAAAGATTGTCTATTGTGGACCTGAGTAGGCATCAATGAGTGTAAGCGATTGTCTTGAAGACTTTGATAGCTATTGTATTTATCAATATAAACCATGTAAAAATAAGAAGCCACGTAAAAATTAGAATGTAATTACAGTAAAAAAAGTACCTAATTTAGCCATAATTCCAGAATTGCTGAAGGACAAAAGGTCAACCTTCTTCCAAGTACTTAAAACCAGGGAGTGCTTCAGAAGCAGGAAGAATAAAACAAAATACGGTAGCAAAAATCACCAAGTGGAGTTTAGAGATATGGTAGCAAAAACCATCAAGTGGAGCTTTGAGATAGGGTCTGAGGTTCCTGTTTCCCTCTGAAATCACACAGATAAATATAACTTTATAATTAGAATTTCCAACCATACAGTCCCTGAAATGTTCTACTTTTCCCTCATCGTTCACCATTTACCAACCGCTCACATTCACAAAGCATTCCGTATTTGCTCACCATTCATTCATCGTTCAGTTTTTTCCCCCTTCAATTTGTCATCTGGAACTCCAGTGAAAGTATCAATCTTCTATTCATGACAAAATGAAAAAGGAACATGTGGGCAAGGGTGGAAGGAGTTTAAATGTATTGAAATATATATGCATTAATTTAATAATTATTTTCACAAAGAAGAAAAATGTCTAGGCTTAATCGACTACATCATTAATGTTCTAATTATAATTCTTATTATCTACTTCTCTACCATGATGGAAACACATCAACATGCCTGGGTATGTCAATTTAACAAGAGGCCTACTAGGCCGTATCGCTCACCTGAGTCACCTTGGCCCTGCTGTTGTGATTTTAAAAAACAAATTCAATCTTTATTCCCATGAAAAAATTTGATCCCATATTGTGCCCCAAAGGGTCATGACATAACCAAACTTGAATTCATACAACATGGATATGCCTCAATACCAAGAGTAACATAACAATCAATCTGAAGGTCAAGGTCACAAGGTCAAAGATCATTGCCTAAGAAATCTAATTACAAAATGTGGAGGCTTTAGGTTAAACAGTTCAAGAGATATTAAATAGGCAAGGTTTTCTTAAAAGTAGGTCAAACTCCAAGGTCTTAAGGTTAACAAGATTGCAACATGGAGCCATGTCCCCCACCGCCGCACAAAAACTTGAAGCACAAAAGTCCCATTTGTCGAATCGAAATGACGGCGCAATATGATCAACTACATATGGTGACTAACAATCCTACAAAATTTGAACAAAATCTGTTGAGCAGTTTCGGAGGAGTTGCATCCACAAAGTGTTTCTATAGTGTAGCATATACAAATTCAACAAAGTTTCATAACTCCTGTAAAAATTGTCGAATCAAAATGACGGCGCTATATGATCAACTACATATGGTGACTAACAATCCTACAAAATTTGAATGAAATCCGGTGAGTGGTTTCTGAGGAGTTGTGTCCACAAAGTGTTCCTATAGTGTACTATGTACAAATTCAACAAAGTCCCATAACTCCTGTAAAAATTGTCGAATCAAAATGGCAGCAATATATGATCAACTACACATGGTGACTAAGAATCCTACTTAATATGAACAAAATCCGTTGAGCAGTTTCTGAGGAGTTGCATCCACAAAGTGAAGTTGGACGGACGCACAGACACCGGTATTTCTATGTCCCCTTCCACGTTGCGGTAGGGGACAAAAACTTTGGTGTCATAAGAAAAGGTCTTGTCTCAAGGAATACTCACATAAGAAATATAAGAGTCTTATCACAAATCACTCAAAAGTTATGAGGAAGGTTATTGTTTCGGACAGACAGACAGGACAAAAAACAATATGCATCCAAACCATAGGAGTGGGAGTGGGGGGGGGGGGGGGGGGGGGGGCATAAAAAAAATTTGAATCCATAGAACCTGGGAACACTTAGATTGGAGTATGATTTAAGGAGGAATGCTACACCAGAGAAATTTGATATGGAAAGTGAAGGATATGTATAACAATATTTTGACATTGAAAACTTAAATTTACTTTATTTAGTCAAAAAATGCAGTTTTACTAAAAAGCAATCTGAAAATGTTAAAAAAACCCTGCTGGACTCAAACCAACAATCTACAGTTCAGCAGTCAATGTGCTAACCTACTGAGGTACTCAGCTAGGCAATTACTTTTGAAATGAATAGACAAATATTGCTGATATTTATATTTTCATTCATGTTTTAAAAGAAAGTCAGCCATTATGATATAGAGTACCTTCTTGTTGTGGCCCTGCTAATATTGAAAAGAATTTTTCATCAATTTTCTGTATATTCCCACATAAAAGTTTGACTTTTTAATGTGGCCCCACCCTACCCCTGAATGGAACAAACTTGAATATGAACTTCCTGTAGCTGCTGGCATTTCATTACATGACTAATCATGGCCCTGCTGTTGTTCATCAGATTTTCAAAAATGTTTCCCTATAAATTCTTATGTAAAACTTTGATCCCCTATTGTGGCCCCAACCTAACTCTAAAGGTAGTGCACTACCAGGGTATACTTGCATTAATATGGCTAATTATGGCGATGGTGTTCATGAGAAGATTTTATTCCTTTATATTCCCATGTAAAACATTAGTAGTATAAATAATCTGTGGCTGGACTGGGAACAGGTCCATATAGCCCTAATTACTACATTCCTCCCTCCTTAATTTGTCTTCGCATTCAAAGACACACACAACCCAGATTCTTTTTGTCCCTGGCAAGACAACCTGCAATGCAGGGGTGGTCAACGGCACCAAATGTAGTTTATAGGAGAAAGGAGAAAATCTGTGGCTGTACTGGGAATCGAACTCAGGACCCCTGCATTACTAGTCAGGTGTTCTAACCACTGAGCTACCCAGGCCGATATCTACGGTCCATATTGCCCCAATTACTACACTTTGATCCCTAACTATGGCCCCACCTGGGGCCACAATTTGAACAAACCTGGATCCCTTTTACCCAAGTACAATTTGTGATACACACTTGAAAGTTATCACAAAATTTTCTCTAAATCTTGATTATCTTCTGCTGCAAAAAGGTGTGGCTCTTTATTTGAATAAACTTGAATTCTCTTTACCCATGGATGTATTGTGGCAAGTTTTGTTGAAATTGGTCCAGTGAGAACAAATCAAAAATGTGAAAAGTTTATGGATGGACAGACAGAAGCCAAACAATAGGTGATCAGAAAAGCTCAAGTAGGCTAAAAATCAAATTTCACACTCAAAAAATAATTTCTATACTAGCTGATAGAGTTCATAAATCAACAGTGCCACACCTGGGCATTCTATGCGATTGATTATGAATAATTGCTGTTAAAAATGTTGATCAACTTCTTTCATCATCATTCTTTCTGTCTTTCAATCAAAGACACATCACAAGGTTATAAGTAAGCATTGAAGGTTTATCAACCATGGAAAGACTTTGAAATCTAATTCAGACAAGAGGTACTGTGAGCAATGCTCACTAAGAATACCCCCCGCTTACCTCAATCTCCCAAAGGGTGTCCCATGCGATGAAAAAAGCCGTTAAAGAATTTAAATGGAAACCATATTGCTACTTCGATGTCCAGTGCATGTGACCTTTGACCTTTTGACCCCAAAATCCATAGGGAACATCTTCATCCCATGGGTAGTCCATATGTATGATATGGTGACTGTAGGTGGAAAGGATAACGCTTTAGAGCCCGGAAACCATATTGCTACTTCGATGTCCAGTGCACTTGACCTTTTGACCCCAAAATCCATAGGGAACATCTTCATCCCATGGGTAGTCCATATGTATGATATGGTGACTGTAGGTGGAAAGGATAACGCTTTAGAGCCCGGAAACCATATTGCTACTTCAATGTCCAGTGCACTTGACCTTTGACCTTTGGACCCCAAAATCGATAGGGAACATCTTCATCCCATGGGTAGTCCATATGTATGATATGGTGACTGTAGGTGGAAAGGATAACGCTTTAGAGCCCGGAAACCATATTGCTACTTCGATGTCCAGTGCGCTTGACCTTTGGACCCCAAAATCGATAGGGAACATCTTCATCCCATGAGTAGTCCATATGTATGATATGGTGACTGTAGGTGGAAAGGATAACACTTTAGAGCCCGGAAACCATTGTGTCTACAGACGGACAGACAGACGGACAACCCGATTCCAGTATACCCCCCCACAACTTGTTGCGGGGGGTATAAAAATCTGAAATGTGGAATTATTTGAACTTAAGATTGTTAGTGAAAAGAGTCACTCGAAAACTATGATCTAAAGACTCTGTACATGGATGACCCATCTTGATGTCAGCAAGATTAATCAACAAATCTTATAAATTACTCTGATAAATACAATTTATCAAAGTTGTAATCCACCTCTTCCAGCTATTTCGGGTGTGGGGGTGTGTGTGTGTTGAGGTCATGCAATTGAAAGGAATAAAAAAGTTATACGTCAGGTAACAGTTTATGTAATGGACTGACTGATGGACAAGGCTTACAGTCTCTTTACTTTTGTGAAAGTGGGGAACAGGCTGACCCTGGACTTACTATCGCCATCTTCAGGGCACTCCTCTAGATGAATGAGTCCTCCATCTTCCACCTTTATGTTGCTGGTGTCAATGATGACTGTGGTGGTCTCACACATCTCATTCTCTCCATTGTTCTTACCATCCTCTGTAACAATCAACAACACTTATAATACAACATGTATACATAGTCCAAAATATAACCCTTACATTACATAGCCCCCCAAATATAGCACTTACAATACTTCATGTACATAAACCCAATATAGCACTTACAATACTTCATGTACATAAACCTAAAAATATAGCACTTACATTATTTAATGTACATTGTCCCAAATATTTCATGTACACAGTCCCCATAGTGTAACTTTCTTGAATAAACACAAACATAAAGTACGAAAACTTACTGTGAACGTACATATTTACGTACTTCTTTCTGCTAAGTCTGTGGTCACAAAAAATCTGCGTAATTTCAGACCAGCTAACCTAGAGTTTGTAAGCTATTTTCATGTAAGCAATATGCAACTCAGTTGAATTTCGTACCCTGTAACCCATGGACCAAACCAAAAATGATAATCTGTGAAATTATGATGTCTATACTGCATTTAATATGATGGACATGATATTTCTTTATTTTGAATTTAAAAAGTGAAGTATTTTATCCTAATATAGTGGAGGAATGTAAGAAGTTGGGTTTCTGATGACATATCATTCCTCATAAGATCATAGTTCTGCAAACTGCTTCACAATTCACTCTAAGGTACAAAATTCAGTAGATTTAGGTATGATTTTATCTTACATTATGGGTCACTAAAAGGAACATATTCACTTTCAGAAATCCCCCAGAATTCTTTTAAGGCACAGGGAGTATTACACATGAATTCAACAGTCGAAGGTACGCAAAAAAGAATAAATCAAATGCAAGAGATAGTGTTATGACAGCAAATAACTGGCGTTATTATATTTTTGAGCATGATGAAGTCTTACTACAGGAAATGGAATTAATGCGATTGGTAGAATTCGATGAGTTGATTTTGACTGCTAATATGTAAGAGGACAATGTGAAAGATTAAGGAAGAAATTGAATGGACATGCGAGTGAATGATATTCATTGAAAACCCATTTCTCTGCAAAAAATTGATGAAAATTTGACTTTATTACCCGACATTGTCAACATTAAAATCACAGAATGCACAAAAATTCTTCTATATTGCACAAATGGGATATCATGTGAAATGGAAATCTGTGGTAGGTCTTGCAATTTATGGAATATTTCCAAATGAAGAAATGTCACTTCAATTTTTGGTCAAATTAATTCATTGTGCAGATGAGAAGAGAATATTGAGCAGAGATATAAAAGAAATATTAAAATAGAATTTTTTTTCCATATAATCTTATTTCAAGACATAGCACAAAATAGGAATATTGATTCCCCTAATCACATTTAAAAGGCTTAGAATTTTTTTTTTTTTCAGTCATACTTTTTTGGTCTTCTTCATGCCATTAGGCAAAATACCATTTAGATAAAGTATCATATTTAAAATAATGGCTCTTTCAGAAAACATCTCTAAGAAAGACAAAAGAATTTCATGAATATTTTGACTTTAATGAAGTCTAAATTTTCAGAGAACCATCTGAATGACATCACAAGAGCTTGCTGCAAAATGATAAATCAGTAGCAATGGTACATGGAGCTGTATTGCCTACCGATTTACTTTGGTTCTTTCGTGCAACCTGACACAATCCAGCTGTCACGTTGTGGGGTAAATGTTCATGTTGGCCTGCAGTGATATTGTCACAAGAGCAACATCCATTAACAACCCCCACACAAAGAATACTACCTCCCAGCACATTTCTGCACAGTTCATGTGACTGTGAACAGGTGCTCGACATGATAAATCTGTTGTTGCATGATGTAAAAAAAAAATCATTACAATATTCTGCATAAAGTTAGATTCAGTATGGCTAATCTGAACCCTGTATAGGTAACATTAATTTTCCACAAAAGATCAAGAATACAGTCATTCATAATGAATTGTTTCAAAAATGCATCATTTCAAAGATAGCACAGTAACTGCAGTCATCAGTCTGCTGCCTCCAAAACTGGAGATTACTATTAGCTTCCTTTCAGTCTGTCCATCACATCAGTCAGTCTGTCCAACTTTATTTTCTGCAACATTTTTATTATGCTATGTATAAGATATGAAACTTGATATGTAGGTCCTAATGAACATAATTTACTTTTACAAGAGTAATTGTACTTTGTATAAAATCCACATTTTCAACAACTTTTATGGGTATGCTTATTACTTGGCGAACATTGATATGAAATCGATTATGATTTTCACATGAATTATGACCTTTTGCATAAAATTCCTTTTAGGTGATTGTGGAATCAGTACATAGGGTCATGAATTGCTTTAGTAATCCTCTCAAAACACCTTTAATGTGGACAGCTAGTGTACAAGCAACGAAATCGTAATCAAGTTAAGATGGGAGTAATGGTACCCCTGGACTCAATCCATGAGTAAATAAAATGAAACCTAAATTTCCTTCATGTCCAATTGTCATGGAGATTTTTAAAACTGAAATGGCTAAATTCCACAAAACTTTGACAACAATAAAATTGCAATACATAATCCAGATTTCGGCTCAACATCCATCAAACAAGCTAAAATTAATTTTTTACCAAAATGTTATTTAATTACCGGGCCTAAAATGCCCCTGAATTTCACTCGTGTGTGCTAAACTTGAATTAATACGATCTTTGGAGAAATCTAACAGTAAAACTAATAAGGCCAGATTGTTTTCAGCCGCCCGTGGCATTAGCTGTGCGTCACTTTGCACAGAAACTTCCATCCT
This sequence comes from Ostrea edulis, assembly GCF_947568905.1. Classification (NCBI taxonomy): domain Eukaryota; kingdom Metazoa; phylum Mollusca; class Bivalvia; order Ostreida; family Ostreidae; genus Ostrea; species Ostrea edulis. Next base: position 58,119,739 of record NC_079169.1, on the reverse strand, counting down.
TCCAAGGGTACCATGGGAAAGTTGGCACACAAGACATGTTCTAATAACACTTTAATTGCCAACACGATTGATTCTTCATTCCAAATATATCATCACAAATTTGTTAATTGAAGATTTATTGCAGCAATCAAGCCAAAATTTTCAATCTAATGCCATTGGTTCTCAATTAATGAAGTTCCTAAATTCTGAAGATTTGAAATGAATCAATATGAGAAGAGGGAATTTCTTCATTCAGTGCCTTTATCAAAGTCACAAATTTTCATCAGCTGACTTGAGACATCTAAGAAATATCAGATGTACAGAGATTTATTGGATGTAAAGACATGGAATTCTGAAGAATGAATATAATGGATGATAATTAATATCTGAACTCTCGCTCCTAAAATTCATCAACATAAAAGTAAGAATTTCACCATCTGTACTGTTACAGTCAATTCAAGTTTTGAAAGTTCCAAAATCAATATGACTAAAGTTGTCCATCAAAGATTTCCAGCTAGCTCAAATACAAGACTCAATGAAACAGTGGTATTCAATATTTCTTTCCATATTGTATGCCTCTACCTTTCACAATAATACAGCTTCAAGCCGTCTCTCGGCAATATCTTGATCACTGATAATACTTAATATGACCATTGACTACATAATAACAAACATGTAATATTGCTCAGGATGTAAATCACACAGAAGTGCTCTAGGCTGCCATTCTACAAACCACTTAGAGGTATGAAATATAACTGTTTCTTCATTCATGGCAGGTTCTTCTCATCCCTCCTCAGAGATTTTTTTTTACTTCACTGTATCTAAAATTTCTATGTCCAACGTGAATAGATTCAATATAGCACGGGGGAAATGACAGAGTGGCATTGTAACCACTATCATAAAGCATCTTTAAATAAATTACATTCTGTTGAATTTGCAGCTATAACTGGCACTACCCTAATAAGAGCCCCCCCCCCCCCCCCCCCCCATTCTACTTAGAAAAATCTGAACTTTGCCCCCTTAAAACAGAAATTTACAGATCAATTCAATGTACCAAAGATTTCAAATATATATATATATATACCAAATGCGACTTTGAATTCACTCAAAATTTATTTTTTTACCCCCAGTAATTGCATGCTTTTCAACTGAATGACTGTTGTTGTCACTTGAATTCAATTTCCTAAGCAAAACTAAAACTGCTGCAAAACTAAGGCTGTATACTATTTAAAACATCTAAATCAAATTAAAGTTCTATGCTGAAATTACAGTTAAGGCCTAAATATTGTCCTTCTGATAAGACAGATAACTCTTATAGGCTTTACTTTTTTATATGCAGCTTTACTAAAACTGTTTGTGCTTTAACTGTAGGTTGCTCTCTAATATCAATATAAAATTCTGCTATATATATCAATTCCTACTAAAACTGCACAACTGAAAGCACATGCTACCCTTAAATTAATTCCAACTTCAAGACTTCCTGTTCACAACTTGTAAAACAATTTTCTCTAGCAAAAAAGACAGAGCCATCCAGCATTAGACGCAGAAGCTGTTTACCTTGAACACAGGCAGGTGCCTGAAATTCATATTCCTGACTAACCAACCCCTTCCGTAAATACAGCCCGACAAAGATACAACAGATATCTTATTTTCAAATAGCTAGTATAAGCAGAAAGCTAGCTGACACAGAGTTATTCATCTCAGAAAAAATATTGGCCCGTCTTGCATGAAAATGCCTGAATCCAAAGGAACAATTTCAGGATTATTTTAGCTTGGCTTTTTTAAAATGAACCTTGAGGTAATTAATGATGTGCAACCCAAAATACGAACCTCTTATTGATGGTAAAAGAATACTTTGACTTCTATCATTTACGGAGGGTCACAATACCTTCAATTGTTTATCAAGAATTTCAGGCAAGGCAAGAAAATGTAACTGATGCAATCTAAAACATGTCCTTCTAATCTGTTAAATATTTGTATCATATGTCAAGTACTTCCTTTAAGCAAGAAATTAACTGTTAGAGTATGTGCCTTTAACATATTGGTTGATGAAGGATTTTTCCAAGGCTGCGAGGAGGCTGGAAATATATGATGGTAGTTGTAAGGCCCCGGAAGGTCCAGAGAACAGACCTCACAAGTTGGAACCCACTCAGGAAAAAAGATCCTGATATATAAAAATATATTCTGTGAATTTTCATTTGAGAATCATTCCTTTCAGCAAGAGTCCAGAAGCTTTTAGACGTCTTTTTAATGTCTTGAAACTCTCATTTTGAAAGTATTTAAAACCCATTTTCCCTTAAGTGCAAACTTATAGTTTAGATTCTGATGGTACACCAGTTACCAGTTTCATATAAAAAATCTAATATGACTTGAAAATTCAGAACCACTTTCATTTTTTAATAATTCATTGCTTGCATATTTCTGAATTAGGTAAATACATAAAAAATAAAACTTGCACACTTTCATGAAACATATTCATGCTAACTTGATTGTAAATCAGTATATTTTCGTCTTTTTAAAAACCTTCCTCATGCATTTTTTTTGTGAAACTTAGGGCAACAAATCATATGATACATAAATAAATTGACATCCAGTTAAGTTGAAGCTCCAAAACTCACACATCATCATGACAATCACCTGTTATATTACATGTATATGTTGCAAATGTGAAGGTGCAATGTGGGTTAAAAGGGATGGGGGCTCTAAATCTGTCACCGTAATGGCCCATTTGAATGAGATTCTAAAACTTGATTTCCAATATCTGCAAACAGGATTAATCTTTTATAAATGTTTTCACTGTGAATTCTATTCACTACTCACAAAATGGTTGAAATTGGCCCAGTGGTTCTTGAAAAGATTTTTAAAAGATGCCACAAAATATGTACTAATTCTCAATTATCTCCACTTAAAAAGGGTGTGACATTTTATATGAACAAACTTTAAATTGAATATTCTTTACCCAAGCATGCTTTGTAGCAAATTTGACTGAAATTAGTCCTGTGGTTCTGGAGAAGTAAAAAATGTGAAAAGTTTTTGGACTGACTTTGTAACTAACACATCAGTTTTTGTGCTTGAAATGAAGATTTTCAAAGATTTAATGTATTGTTCATGACATGATCCATACAGCTAAATCCTAGAGGTTGAACCTATGACCATGGGTTTCATAAGCCTCTATGCTCAATTAACTATACATCAAGTTTGTTTGCTAGACATTCAGGGGTTGAGAAGATTTTTTTTAAAAACTCAAATTATCATTTATATAACCCCATCCTTGAGCCTGGACTCTTGATCCAGCAGCCATGAACTTGAAACTTTTGGTAGGGGCATTCATGCTCATTATTGTACCCAATTTCTATGTTAAATGCAGTAAAGAAGAAAATTTTGAATATTGTCCTATTTTTATCCCCACATGTACCTAAGGTTTCAAAATGGAAGAGACCACAAAAAATTCTCATTTCACTATTTTGTTTCTGTATCTTAAAGAATATTACAAAGTAAGCTGACTCACGAGTATGTATCATATATTATGTATCACCCATAGAGACATTTTCATTGTGGATCCACACATTTTTAAATCATATTTATGTACAGAAAATCTAGGATAGGTAAAGGAAAGCTATTTGTCAAGTATTACAGTGATTAAATAACAACCAAAACAAAAAAAACCCAGAAACGGTGGGGTAGGATGAGGCATATATCTTTCCAATAGACCTTTTACAAAAAAAAAAAAAAAAAAAGGAGAGTGTCAATCACTTCATTAAATTGCTTTGTTATTCAGTAAACATCTCCAGTGTCAAATTATATGTAGATATCATCATTGTTATCTGCAATTCCATCAAATAATAATTTTTATATGCATGCCCCAGGGAAGATAATGTATAATAAAACGGTCAATTGTAGAAACAAACCCATCCCCATAGCAATTGATTCCACCTAGAATTATTATCATCCTGATCATGTGAATTAAATACCACTCACTGTGTTACAATGACCACATGAAAGATACACCAGTATCACAAAGCCTCAATGGGTGGTCATCTTTGATGTATTTTATTGTCAACATAACATCTACAATAGGATTGGACACAAATTCTTTTAAAAACGTTTTCTTCCTAAACATTTTGACAGTGGTAAAATAAAAATCAAAGATTAAAAGAATTGTAGCTTAACATATTAGAATATTTTTAAAATGAAAATCAAATGTCACAAAAGAAAAGTGACTTTCTTCAAAGCAGATACAAAGAATGGTTTAGAATTATTAAATTGGAAAGTATATATGTACAATTCAACACATATTTTTGGGATGCTTCCTTATTAGAAATTACAATCAAAGGTTAGTCTGGGTCGCTATTTAGACATAATGTACATGTAACTTTAAAGCTAAAACTTTCTCATGAATTGAACTCACAAGTTATCAAACTGTTGGCTGGTATATCATATCCCCATAAACCTTTATGTATATAAATTACAATCATTAACTTTTCTATATAAATAAGTATGCGGTGTGAAAAAATGACAAATTAGACCACTGCATTTGTTTGCGCATATATCATACATAAACTTGTCCTTCATATTTTGAACAGATACAAAACCCCAGTAAAACTGTATGAAGCATCATGTACCACATGGACAAGCTGTTATGTCACTGTGTAAAAATAGAGTACTGGATGCAAAATCTGACAAATAAAACATTCCTTCACAACAAAATTATATCTATAAAGTGACAACAAGAGACAAATGTCCAAATTCTAAACTGGCATGTCTGAATTTCATAGTTTCAAGAAGCAATAAATTTCAAAGCATTATCAATACTGATTTTAAATTCATTAGAAAAAGTGAAGCCAATTTAATGCCAGCTCACAAAGAGTAGGAGAATAACAGTTGCTATATATATACACAATATCTATGGCAGTTTAAAATATTAATTTCTAAGAAAGAATTAGGTATGAATCTTTTATATTTCATAATGATAATCTACATATACCATAACGAAAAATTGCCAATCTGGTCAGGTGAAAATAAGCTCTTGTAAGATTTACGGTAAAGTCTTATTTTCTGGTTTGGTATTGACACTTCTTCCTCCCACTTCTGTAATTATTCTCCCATTACCAGTGAACTCCTGGTATTTAAACAAATCAAACTGTCAAGTTCTAGGGCAATAATGCAGTCATTATAATTTTTTCCACATACCATATGTAACTTTGCACCTTAAAACTGGTAACAATGATCAAAAACTACATCTACTTACTTATATTCACATGCAGTACATCCATGGTTTGGCAGGTTTTATTTTAATAGCCTCTGGGAAGTTTCTACGTATTTAGTAATCCTCAAATTTGTGGCTCATTTACACCTATTTATCACCAAATGGTAATCCATTTCAATTGCCTGAATAAGCCCTCTCTTGTTTGCGAAATATCTGTGGAAAATTGGGAACAGTATAAATTTTTACCAAATTATTCCGATGTCACAGCACTGAAAATTGTCTCCAAAGCGGAGAGAGGTATTGTTGAAGTTTGGCTAGGTAATCAGTTTGTTAACCGATCATTAACACCTATTTAAGCGTCATATTGTTCTAACTGATTGCCATCAAATTTCACCGTTGGCCTGAAGCACTGGAAAGGTGTCCAATCATACCTGCTGCTTCAACGGTCACATTGCCTCTCCACTCATATTGATTATGCAGATGAAGTTTTTTTTCCCCTCAGATTTTGTGAAGGGTAATCATTTAGTAATGATGTGACAAAATACACCATCATCATTCACAGGGCTGTGTAGCTCACATTCCAGTTGAAAGACAGCATTGCTGTGTTTCATCAACCAATAGTTTTCTGTTTTGTATGTATTTTTCCTGTGCTTTTTAAGCACACATGAACAAGAATTAACATCCTAACTGCAATTTTTGTATACTTACTGAGTTTGGAACATAAACAATTTCAAACTATCACAAGATGGAGTAAATTAGAACAATAAATGATTATTAGACTCCGGCTTCTTTGGGTGACATCTCTTATGTTAGATTTATTTTTCTAAACTTCAATCCTTCCCCATTGAAAATACAGCAGGATATCCCAGGAAGTCCCAAGACAAAATCCCAGGATTTATCAGGATTGTCCTGAAAAGTCCTGCTTTTTTGAAACTGAGATTGACAAGGAATTAGAGGGACGGTATTGGCAGTGGGACATTTCAGGACTTTTAAGGATAATTTCCCCATTGAAAATACAGCAGGATATCCCAGGAAGTCCCAAGACAAAATCCCAGGATTTATCAGGATTGTCCTGAAAAGTCCTGCTTTTTTGAAACTGAGATTGACAAGGAATTAGAGGGACGGTATTGGCAGTGGGACATTTCAGGACTTTTAAGGATAATTTGAACACTTAAATTTGCCTTTTATAATCCTGCAAAGTCTCACTTAATCCTGCAATCTGAAAGGGGAAAAAGTGGGATTATTCTGGACATGTCTTGGAAAGTCCCAGTAGACAGGACTGGGATTTTGCAGGATTTTATTGGATCTCCCTAAAAATCCTGCTTTTTGAGTTGATGCAGGACTCCTGGAAAGTCCCAATTTATCCTACTAACCTGTTTTGGTCTTTAACCCTACTGTGGAATAAAACTCGAGATCCAGGATATGTGATATCTTTTCTGTAAAAGTGGCAATTAAGAATGAAATTACGAATCAAAATGATAATCTGATAATAAAATTTATTTAACATACATATACATAAATTTCAGCAATACTTATATGAACTTCCAAAGCAAGTACTTTGAAAAGTTCATTTAAATTATGGCTGGGGTGAGCTAAAAAGCACTATTTCTTACGTAAACAAATAATTAAACAAGAGGTCCATGGGCCACATCGCTCACCTTAGTCATCTTGGTCCATATTTAAAGATTTCCCATATACTTGTATGTAAAACTTTTGTCCCTATAATGTGGCCAAAACCTATCCTTGGGGGCCACGATTCAGGGTTGTCACTAGAAAATATTGAAGACGAGTCCCGGTATCATGGTTTGTAAGCAGCTTGAGTCCCATGAAAATTTGACGAGTCCCATGAAAGTTGAATTAAAGAGTCATTTAGATTTTTCCTACACCTTTATTTATACCGAGTGAACACAAGCTAATGTCGTACCTCTGTTCACTTTCATCTTCAACAAATGACAAAAATCAGTTAATTTTCGTCTAGCCCATGCATAACAGTGCAGTGATCACTTTGTACACATGAAATTAAAAGTAATCATTCACGACTCGGTCTCATACAACTAATTGCCCATTGCAAACAGAATTACTTCCCCGAATCCTCTATCATCGTTACAACCCTATTCAGTATTAAACAAAATTTTAATTAAATAATTATTGTGATAAAATAGATGCGTACTAACTTTGTTTGTAAAATGATGTAAAATCTACCAAAGTTTACAAACTACGCTACTTTCAATTCCAATAAAAATGGCTACCAGAAGACAAACATTTATAATTAAATATAGATCCTGATTTGTAAAAAAAAGAAAAAGAAACATATATAAATAACTGCCTGTGAGTGGCAAAATGTTTTTTTACTTTGTATCTAAATTTCAATATTATATTCTAATTTGCACCTAATTGACTGCACTAAACGCACAAGTCGGATTGGGACACTGTGAACTCGGTGGTATCATCTCGGTTCACATTAGAGCGTAACGTTTTACCTAGATTTTTTCCTATGAGTTTTAATTAATACACAAATCAGGGCTTCTAAGTAAAATTATGATTTTTACTCAGAGTCCGAGACACGTCTGCGGGACTCGCCATATCAGACAAACCCCAATGAAATTTCTGTGATCCTATTCTTGCGTTAGTGACAACCCTGTGAATTTTACAAACTTGAGTCTACACTATGTCGGGAAGCTTTCATGTAAATCTCAGCTTTTCTGGCCAAGTGTTTCTTGAGAAGACAATTTTCATAAAGATTTTCCCTGTATATTTGTAAGTAAAACTTTGATCCCCTATTGAGACCCAATCCAACCCCCCCCCCCCCTGGTCATTGGTTTTAACAAACTTGAATCTGTACTATGTCAGGAGGCTTTCATGTAAATTTCAGCTTCTCTGTCCCAGTGGTTCTTGAGAAGATTTTTGAATGACCCCACCGTATTTTTGCGATTATCTCCCCTTTGAAGGGGCATGGCCCTTCATTTGAACAAACTTGAAAGCCTTTCACCCAAGGGTGCTTTGTGTCACTTAGTTTGGTTGAAATTGACCCAGTGGTTCTGGAGAAGATGAAAATGTGAAAAGTTTTCGCCGACGACAGACAACGAACAAATTTTGATCAGAAAAGCTCACTTGAACCTTCGGCCCAGGTGAGCTAAAAAAAAAAATGTTTAAACAGGTATTATCAAATTGTCCCTCAAGTTCAATTTTGTTTATCTTGATGTCACGGGTAACCTGGTTCAAAGATCTATTTCTTCGACTCGTGGGTGGGGGAAGGTGGCTCCAGACCTAAACAACTTGAGACGGTCTCTCATCTTGTTTCTAACTTCTTTGAGGGCCATCTCTGGATTTTTCTCTGGTACAGAGGCTTAAAAGATAGCATAATGAATTATTTGAGAGGTTGCATAACAGGTTTTGTAAATGAACATCATGCAAAATTTAAAATATCTATGTCTTGAACTTGTATATATGCACCTTCTGCATCGTCTTCCCTTTTATCTAAGCCATCTTTGGTCTCACGGGCGTTTTCCTGTCACACTGCATGATGTCGGTTCATCCACTGAAAACAGTGCCTTATTAAAAGTCACTTGATGATATTCTAAATTCATAACTATCTCTTCAAGTCCATGCTACAATGAAAGAGAACATGTACTAGATAAAAATATTGGAAACAGGATGATAATTTGTTAAGGTGTGACAATTCCACTAGACTTCCAAAAAAAAATTTGAAAAAAGACGAATTATTACCAACCAAAAGTAAAAATACTAACCAGCAACGCCGTGTATTTTGAACAACTAGGCCTATCCCCCAGTTTCTGAGTGTAAGGTGAATCCTATATTCCTATCTGGAATCCATTCCATGCTTGATTGCATACTGATTCTGTTGAATGTTCTCCATCCTTGCGAATATTTCCCTGACTTCGCGCCCAGAAAGGAACATTGAAAAAAAAGCGCTTTGATCACTTGCGTGAACGTCAGGTCGTACACTGACTGACTCGTCCCCAGGTCAACACGTAACCAAAAGACGATCAGTAAAAAGTTATACAATCGACCAGTGGAAACCCAGTGTATAAGACTTCATATATATACATATGATATATTTTATACATGATATATCTTATATCGAATTAGAACGGGGAGAAGAAAAAAACACGACAAGCTTCGTACATTGTACAAGTTGACCGAAACGACATCACCGGAAGTTACAACTTTCAAAGAAGTCATTTATGATTTAAAGATTTGTGAATGGAAATCAATAACATCGGAATGAAAAAGGACTACGGGGTAACGGATGACACTCTGTAAGTACCATATGCTTATTTTGTTTACGTTTGTAAATGATTACATGCATTGGAAAAATACACGCTTGATCGCTGGACCACTCGAAATTCCTCGATACAATCATTCTATTTACAGCTTAACATATCAAAACAAGCTACTCTTTTTTTTAACGTAAACCATTGACTGGTTCGATCTAGATGGAAAGGGTATAATCACCAGAACATTGTATCATTGATATCCATCATTATGATTCTGTTTCGATCAGTTGACCTTGTTCTGTAATTATTACTGCTTCGTAAAATAACTACGGACAGTACGGTTACAAAATTTAGCATGGCAAGCTGATTGTATCCATCAGTGATAATTTATTGCTATTTGCACCTCAAAACATTGATGTGTCAAAGAAACTTTTCTAAATATAAAATTTTTAATCAGTGTCTTGAAAATTAAGTTTCTTCATTAATAATTTGTAATTAATTATTATTGCAGGAGATTGAGAACCCAAAAGGTACATGCTGTGCAAGAAAGATGTAAACATGCGAATTCCTAAATGTACTAAATATTAAAACATCAACTGCAATCTTCAGTGGTGACATCCAAAAGTTGATATGCCATTGGTACTTCAAGTGATACGACCGTGACATTGGAAAATCCTTTTAACTTATCATCACTTGAGCCTGAATTGCAATCCTTTTGATACAGACATTTTTTTAAGTTCAGTTTTGAACATTAATGCCGCTGTGTCATCTCTGGAAATGGAAAAGCCTACCACAGAATCTGATGAATTTTTTAACATTCTTTCACAAAAAGGGATCTTCTTTATTTTGAAGAAGGTAGCCCAGGAACTGGAAATCTGTTATCAAAATGATCTTAATAATACACTGGACAATATTCTAACCTTAAAAAAACCATGACAAACCCGATTGAACTCCTGTGATGAAGCATCTCAAAACTCAAATTATGGTAGTCTTTCAAGTGACATTGAGGATTTCAATAGTGCATTTGACAGTAAAGTGATTTTTATTCAAGTTCAGATTGTTGTCATTATAAATTTATAAGAAGTGTTCTCATAGCCAACATTTTTCAAGTCTACTTTTGATGAAATATAGTCTTTTCTATTACAACTTATTATGACATGATTGTTGTTGTATACATAAATGTTCTTATCCACGAATCATTCACTGTTCTTATAGGTTTTTTTTTTAGCCTGAACTATGTAGCAATGACATGTCAAGGTAATCCAGAAAATGTAAAATCTTTTCTTTGATATGACAAGGATTTAATTTTGTAACAATTAATATCTAAAAGTCCTGTAACCCTCATTAAAGTCCTTTATAATCTGACTTTACTGGTTGTAAGATTTTGAGGGTAATTGCAAGACTTCTCTCTTTGCATACTTTTAATACGAAGTCCTGGAAAGCAATGTAAAGTCCTGCATTATCTTGAATGTATCAAGTATGAGATTTTTAGGGAATTTCTGGGACGATGTTTTCGTCTTCATTTTATAATAAAGTCCTGAAAAACACAAGAATGTCCTAGAAAAACCTGCTGCTATGAGAGTGGGACATTGTAAGACATTTAGGTAATAAATATGTCCTAGAAATTCTTGCAAAGTCACTCTTGATGTAAGTGGGATATTCCAGGACAAATGCAGAAACATGAAGTCCTGTATTATCCCACTGCATTAGGACATGGGAGAAGTGGGACTTCACAAGGAAGTCCCAGGACTTCCAGGGATATCCTTCAATTAAGCAAAAAAGTGGGATTTATTTTCAGAGGGGTTGTGTGAAAAAAACCCAAGCTGTCGAGATTCATTAAATTTCTCAGTATACACATGTACTTTAGTTAAAATAACACTTACCAGTAAGGTATATAGTTTTTACTGAAGTCCATTAAGCAATTACTTAAACTTGGGAGATATTCTTAGTAAGTCCAGTTTACAAACACATTTAGTGCTTAAGTATTGACTTAAAGTTAAGTGTCCAAAAGTAGATGTATTAAGTAATTAAGAAATACTTCAGTTTTCTTTATCAAATAAGATTTTTTAGGGAAAGAATGGATTGTCTAAGTAATACTGTAGATTCCTTATTTTACGCGAGTACTTAATATGGCGAAATCACTCTTATACGTCGAATCGCGTGAACACGAATTTGTGTGTGGTCTGTTGATCACAGGGCTTGAAGCTAACATTTTATGTCACCAGTCCAGCTGGACTGATGGGGCATAATTTCAACCAGTCCGCAGAAAAATTTACCAGTCCAACAGAGTTTTCCAGAAATAATTAAACATATTTCGTTAATGTTATTAAAATGAAATTTAACTCAACATGCCTTAGACAATATTGTAACACTTAAATGTGGGATTTATATTTATGAATCAGATTCGTCTGATATCTAGAGATCGAAGCATGCCAAATGTGTATAAAATTTTATAAGTATATTTTCAAAAATGATGCTTTAGAAAATTAACCAGTCCCATCAAACTGACTAAAACAAATGTCAGTCAGTCCGCCAGACCTTTAACCAGTCACAGACTGACGGGCATGTGTTAATTTCGAGCCCTGGATCAAGAATTCTTTCATGTATTTTTATAGCAACAGAAAAATAAAAAAAAAAGTGAGTAATCTTATTTCACGACTGATATCTTTTACAAAATTACTAAATAATAAACTCCTCACATATATTTAGGAATCTTCAGCATTCAGATGCTGAATTGATGAGATGATTCAGATTACATTCAAATGGAATTAATTTTGTTGAAGGCTATCATGGAATGAGAGCAGGATCCTTTTGGAATCATGCTCTTATATCTACCCAGAAACTTTTATTGACTTTGAAATACTTAGTGACTGAGAAGATGCAGATATGCATTGGTAATGGCATGGACATATTTCATTCTGAATCATCAATTTTGAGGGCCATATCAGTTACTTTGGAAAGCATATCTTCAGATAGAATGGTGCCTTCATCAAATGCAAGCTGACCAAATTAATCCATCAATAACCCCCCCCCCCCCCCAATTTGTAGGTTTTCCATGGATTTTCGGTGTCATTGATGGCACACTTATTCAAATTATTGCCCCAAGTGTCAATGAAAATGATATGTAAATATGCATATAATTATCATAGCATTAATGTTCAAGTTGCGTGTTATGCCAATTACTTTATTGATAGCATTACCAATTAAGTGGACTGGTTCAACAAATTTAGTGCAAAACTTGAATATTGTTATGAATCTTGAATCTTCTCAAGAAGTTACTCTTTATATATGAAAAGGAAAGGGGCAAAAATGTGTAAAGTAGACTTTTTCATAAAAATTTCACAATGCAGGAAAAATAATAGAATTATGATCCCATTACAAATGCATCACCCTTCTCCCAACCCTCCACCCCACCCCCGAATCACCAATATAGAAACAATGCCTATCAGAAAGTTGTGCTTATGTATACACTCAGCATCAATACATTGCAACAAATTTTAGGAGGGCAAATAAGGCTATGATAACCAAATACATGTATGTGTAGTTTTTAAATCATAGCTTAATATAACAAGATGTCTTAATCAATATTAATAACAAGATGTCTTTGTGGAAGAATATGCCCCTAACCATGGCCATATAGATTTGAAGCAAATATGCCCTTTGACCTTGATAAGACCTTTGCCATATCTAACATCATACATCTTTGACCTTGACCTGTCAGTTGACCAAGTATGAGGGCTCAACATATATTGTGTTTATTTCATCAAAAGTTATGACGAGTATAAAGAAGAGAAACAAATACATAAAGAAAACAAAAACAGAATGCCTCTGCCCCACCTTCAATCTGAGTGGTATAAAAATTGATTGTCAGCAGATCTTGATAGAAGAAGCCTTCCAAAAACTCGTAACCATGAACTTATGAATGGACAAAACACAACTCGACTAACCAAGATGGCATATTATTCATATACCTGTTCAAATGTTTTCTTCAGTGTAGACCACCCTGTGGACAGCTGTTAATACTATTAGTTAAAAGAGCAGATATCATACAACTGTATTCCTGGTGAGCTAAACAGGTGCTATAGTCTACAGACTGAAGAGATTAACTTCCAACATCTTTAAGTACAAGGGCTTTCAGACACATTCTCTCATTAGATACTTCACAAAGACACAAACTCTGGTGTCATCCTCTGATTCATTGAACAACTTCTGGGAGTCCAACATGCTAAAAGGTGTTAAGAGGGAGTTGGTAAAAGCATGAAACAATCATGCATTGCAATTTCTTCACATGTAATATCCACCTTAGCCAATCACATCAATCTAAACTCCTGTGACACTGATGTTAGGGACATCATTAATAGCCTGTCAGGAACTTCTCTGAAGCTTGTCTTTGATGTTTAATTACTGCATCATCTAATTTTCAAGCTAATTATCTACTAAATGCTAATTAAGTCTTCCTCTGGCTGTACTTAAGTTTTACACACCCTAACAAATCTTTCTCTAATGTATATTTCATGCAATCTTTATTACTAATCACCAGCAAAACTAATTAGGCATTGATAGCCTCTGGAAAAATTAACAGAACTCCATACTTCCAAAAAGGATTACTTACAATGTATAATGATGTATGATTTCATGTTCATGCATACCATACATATCATCTGGGATAATTAGTTCCCAGTTTTTCCTAAATAAGATATTATTAAATGCTCGCATACATGAAATGACCTGGCAAGGTTTTAATAATGAAACATATGCACACGATACGAATGCTTACAAATATGACACACAAAAAATTCATATCAGAATCATGGGGACCTGAAATTATTTATGATTTTAAAATAGAGAATGCGTTTAAGGACTTTGCACTTCTTGAAAAATGAGAATGTATGTGCTATCAACCTCTTTTAAAACATCAAAATCTTATGTAAGAGACAATTGTTTTTCCAGCTACAGAATCAAAATGTGTGATTTTCCAAGTTTGTGTAACACAGCAGATTAGGAAAAAACAACAAACACTTTAATAAGATAATTTCTACCATAATCACAATATCCTTCCTTAAATCTATAAATATTCCTAGGATTCAAGATGAAAGTGATTCCATGCATAGCATTTATCATACCTACAGAAAAAGGTTGCTATCAATGAGACGAAAAGCTGTCACAATCCGAACAATATAGACAACTACACAACTTCTCACCAATGGCCAAGTTCAGAATTAAACTACAAATATATATAGACAACTACACAACTTCTCACCAATATAGACAACTACACAACTTCTCATCAATATAGACAACTACACAACTTCTCACCAATATAGACAACTACACAACTTCTCATCAATATAGACAACTACACAACTTCTCACCAATATAGACAACTACACAACTTCTCATCAATATAGACAACTACACAACTTCTCACCAATATAGACAACTACACAACTTCCCCGTACGAAATATTCCAGGCGGAGAAAAGGCGGATTTCAGGCGGACAACTAAGGCGTATTTTGCCTGAAGTCAGCATTACTATGAATAGTTAACTTAGGCGAAATACAAGTGGACATTAGATGGAGTCCAGCTGGAATTTAAGCGGAAATTTAGGCGAAATATGTAAATTAGCCCGCCTAAAGATTCCGCTTAAAGATTCCGCTTAAAAATCCTGCTAAATTTTAGACGGAATATGGCATAAAGCTTAGGCGTACATTAAGCGGAATATGCAAATGAATCCGTCTTTCAATATAACAAGGATATAGACAAGTAAACTCATTGTTGCTATGAAACAATTACATTTAATTAAAAAAAATTAATTTAAAAAAATTAAGTCTTGAATTTAATACAATTTAAATATAGAGGTTTTCAGATAAGGAGATTGTACAACTAACAATCAAATAATAACTTCATAATCACTCAAATTTACAAATTTGAAGCCACTCAGCTGTCGACTTGTCTGTCTTAACTGTCTTGTTTTTTCTTCCCCTTTAATTTTTTTCTGGCATACGAAATCTGCTCCGTTACTGCATCATTGACCTCCTTCTCCCCATGTTTTCCACCATTCTTCTCGCACCACACTGCTACGTATTCTGAAAAAGAAGAATTTATATCATATATCATTATTTAGTATCACTTTGCTCTGAAATATTTGTGTAACTCAATCAACTATTAATTTATCTGGTATTAAGATATTTCTTCCGAAATCTTTCTGCTTTCACTTTAGTAGAATTGCTGTTACCATGACACAGTGACACCAGCACTTATTTTAATACCTTTTAAAACTGTCATCTTTGTGACATCAAGAACAGGTCTTTTGTCTCCATCTTTTGATTTTAGACCTTGTCCTCTACTGAGGGCCAACTCCTCACATGAAAAAACTGCAGGAAGGAGTTTTGCAGTCAAAGTGAAGGCCATCTTTGAGGAATGAACCTTTTTTGCTGCACTTTTTGCTTTCCTCAGTGCATCCCTCCTAACTGTCAAGGGATGGTTTGACAGGAGCCTCGTCATCTAGAAGTAATACAGAAAATTAATTTAGGAGATTTATCTCTGCAATAAATATCGATGAACAAGGAAAAAAGAGTTCTTCAAAACAGTACATTAGATGACTATGTATTTCTTCTGCATATGCAAGTTTCATTTCAATATTTCTTATATATGTTATATATATATAGTTATTAAATTAAAGATAAATATTATTAAGAATTAAAAGTTGCTGGTATAGTAACCATCGCTTACCTGTCCATCAGAAAGCTCTGGAGTAGATACATGCTTCCTAGGTGACCTCCTTGGTGTAATTGGGCTGTCTACATGGTTTGATGGCATCTGTTGTGGTGCGGTATTCATCTTTTGTGGTGTCACATGTTGGGATGGAATTGCATGATTTGGAAGCATGTGTTGCATTGGACTTTGTTCCAGTGAAATTTGTGGTGGCATCTGTTCCAGTGTGATTTGCGGTTGAATCTGTTTCAGTGTAATCTGAGGTGAGATCTGTGGTGGCATCTGAGGTGGCATCTGTCGAGGTGGCATGTAATGTGTTGAATGTGGAGGGGAAATCTGCAGTGTTGGCATCTGCTGATGAAGCGATGGCTCTGTAATTTGTGGAGTCCAGGGAGCTGGTTGCGTATAATTGGAGTCTTGTGTCCATGTGGCAGGTGACATTGTTGTATATGTGGGTATGCATGTATCAGTCATTGTATTGTCAATCTAAGGGAAAAATTATGAATTAATTCCAAAACCACAAGAAGATAGAGTTTTAATTAAAATGGCTTTGTAAATTGATTAAAAATACAGTGCTTTACCTGGGATGTGGTCTCATGGAACTGGGTGATCACACTTCTCATGTAGCGTTGTATTTGTGGTTTCAGTAGTAATCTAAATACCTCAATTACATCATTTGGTGGTTGGATGGCATCATAAGATGGAACTATTCGACAAGGAAATATATTAAAAACATAGAATGGCACAAAAAGATGGAACTATTCAACAAGGAAATATATCAAAAACTATTTCGTTCTATGTCAATGTGGGTGTGTACAACATTTCTCTGTATAATTACCTGTTGCTGACATCACAGATGACCTTTCCAGCTCTGGGTTGCAGAGGGCCCAGGTTGATGTCAGAGTTAAGTCATCCTTGCTATTGTCAATATTTTGTGTTGCAGCTGCTAACCCAAACTGTTCACACAAAGATGATGATGAAAGCATCTCTTTTGAAGTTAGCAGCTGTACACTACTCTCAGCCTTCTTTTCCTGTCTCTCTTTAATTTTTGGTGTTGCAACTTCCAGGGTTTTCTTCTTACTCTTTTCTTCTACTTTGTTCTTTTTATCAGGCTTGTTTTTGTTTTTCTTTGCTTCATCATTTGCATTGTTTTTCTTTTCTTC
Organism: Ostrea edulis; assembly: GCF_947568905.1. Lineage (NCBI taxonomy): Eukaryota > Metazoa > Mollusca > Bivalvia > Ostreida > Ostreidae > Ostrea > Ostrea edulis. The sequence continues at coordinate 58,102,439 of NC_079169.1, read as the reverse complement.
ATTGTTGTTTTTCCTTCCCTCATCTTTCCCTTCGATTTGATTATCTTTGTCTTCATTTTCCACATTTTTTCTCTTCTTTTTAGGGCTCATTTCTTTGTCTTGTTCTTGGCTTTCTTTGGCCCTTTCCGTTTGATTCCTTTCCCGTTTCCTGTCTCTTTTCTCAGACTGGTTTTCATTCTCAGCTTTTTTGAAATGCGCGATAAGTAGTTCGACACTGTCTTCAGAGCTCAAGTTCTTCCCTCTCAGAACTTTCTTCTCTGCCTTTACAGTCTCTGCATCAAGTAGATCTTGATTCTCTATAAAAGATATAACTCGTGTTACCCGGTATTAAAAACGTAAAGGTTTATTAAACTAACTAAGCAAAGTGCTTAAGATTTCCTTTTCCTTTAAAGTCACTTAAAACTTAAAATAGTAAAAATTATAAAATAATTTGCCTACATTTGTGTGCCGAAGAAAATCACAACGGCTTGATGAACGTAAATATCCATAATAATTAATATATATATCCAAGTGTATGCATGATGACAACAACGGTAATGTACACAAGGCTTATCAAGTTTCCTACACAAAAGAGTTCCACCAAGGACTGTAATCGGCAATGCGCGCTTTCTGCTATCGGAATGACTCTGGCGTTTTCATAGCCAACAATGGAGAATGTTCCGAACAACATTTTTTAAAATCAAAATTAACTAAATTTGTTCATGAGCGTAAAAATAGGTTTACTGAAGTTGAATATCAATATCATACTGATTCTGTACATACAAACGATTACGTGTAACATTATGCTTAAAATTGTCAGAAAAATATTCATTTTTTAATTACTGGCATATTCCGACCATCTCCCAGAATTTTTTAAAGAGTTTAATCATGTTAATACAAGTAATCATATTGGAATGTTAGCAATAAAGAAGATAAAACATTTGAATTAGAAGTAGATAGTCTTACCATGCACATGGACAATAACTCCCGAGAAAATGTCTTTTCCCCACTTCATGTTAACTTTTTCTCTCTCCTGAAAAGATCCCAAGAGCTCCAGCCGTTTAGACTTCTCTCCAACAACGCTCAAACTTTTATCCTCGTGGAAGAAAACACATCCGAACATCTTTAGAATTAAGTTTAATAAAGGCAAAGTGATCAAGAGTGTAGCGAACTTTCGTGTTATCAAAATGTCTACCGTGGCTTTTTGTGAACAAAGATTTATCAAGCGCGTAAACAGTTGGTGGTCAGCAGTGGTCAGCATCACATGGCATCATGATCAGATTTCAGAGAACCAGGCTAAGGGCACCCCAGGGGTTATAAATGCAGCGCAAGCAAACTTGAACGTTCTGATTATGTCACAAGTATCACAATTAATCATGATAATAAACGTAAATACGGAATTATATCAACAATTTGTAATTTCAATACATATGACATACTCACACACACTTTTTAAAAAATATATAAAGCATGATAGTATTTTTAAAAAGGGTATCCCGTAAAAAAATCGTAAGCACAATAACACCCCTTGGTTGCCTTAATCGGCCAACTCAGAATCTTTGCCTGGTATTGAGTTACTCAGTTACATGTATATTGAAAATAGTACTGATAGAGGAGAACAGTTGAAGACAACTGAAAAATGGACGTTGAAAAAACTGGAAAGCGCAAAGCAAAAGGGAAACGAGGCCCATACAAGAAGTTCGTTTTACAAGAGCAAAGCTGCAGTTTTGAGCCTTTTCAAGGGAATGAAGATTTATCGGATTCTGAGCTGATGAGCGAGACGGTAATGAAATTGGATACCGATACTACCGAATTTTCGGACATGAACCAAATTGATTTTCCTTTGCCTGAAAAATCCTCTGTCTGTGGTGAGCAGCCTGTTCCCAAGTCTCGGGATGAAAGCCAAATCGAGGAGGTATGAATAATACCCCCCCCCCCCCCCCCCCGTTTTCATTCCCCCCCCCCTTATTTTTTTAAAGAATTCTGTATGCAATTTAAAAATATTTTTTAATCAATAAAATCTTAATGAAAATATCTCAAAACGTAAATTAAAGCTTAAATATTTGATGTATTAATTCATCTAGTTTGTTGAAAATTGTGGGTCTGTGTAATATTCCGAATGCGTCCCCGAGCGAATTGGTTAATGAATGAAATTGATCGAAACATCCGGTTTTTTAAATCTGTACATGCAATGGAATAAATATCAACAATGACATGCGTATGCCATTACAACTGCAAATGTTTTGTTTTTTTCCTGGATATACTTTAGGTAATTTGTGAAATGATCGTGTTATAATGATTAAATTATTTTTTACGCGTATAGTTAATTCAGAAACCTAGCATATAGCCCCAATTCGAATTTTCTCGGAATCAAGGAACGGAACGTCGCTTCACAGGTTTCAGAACCAAATTTCGTGAGTTTTTTTTTTTCACCGAGTTATTTTTAATTTCAGACTTTGGTTGACCAAGATCAAGATTCGGTTTCATCACAAACACTGGAGGAAGCTTCTGTGGAAACAAACAAAGTCCAATTTAACTTTGTGCAAACGTACGAACAAGAACTAATTACCAACTGCAATTCGGAGCCGGAATCCTTTAAAGATTTGACGGAAGATGAACAAACTTTGGCTGAGGAAGATTTTGATTTACAGTTTGATTCATTAGCAGATCTTTACATTCCAACTGAGGTAGAGCACTCGACAGATCGGGATGCAGAAGATAATGATGTCGATTCAGATCCACTCTATCCTGGTGCTGCAGTGACATTAGGTGCATTTATGCTGTTGCTTGCCATATTTACTACGAAGTATAATCTGATTGGAGAGGCAACAGAACAACTTCTAAAGATTCTGGCCTTAGCCCTTCCACATGGTCATAAACTTTGTACGTCATTATATGAATTTAAGTTATTTTTCAAGAATCTGAGGAATCCACTTGTTCGCCACTACTACTGTAATCACTGTGTTGGATATATAGATAACACCACAGTGCAAAGCTGTCCTTATGAATTTTGTAAAGCTCAATTTAGTGTTAGAAATGCCTCTTATTTCATTGAAATGCCATTAGAACATCAAATAAAAAATTTATTCGCTCAGAAAGGATTTTATGAGAGTTTAGGACATAGATTCAAAAGGAAATCCAGTGATAACACCTATGAAGATATTTATGATGGGAAGCTGTACAAACAATTAAGTGAAAATCACGGAATTTTAAGTTTTCAAGAAAACATATCATTTACTTTCAATACTGATGGAGCTCCTCTTTTTAAAAGCAGCAAGACATCTATTTGGCCGATTTATCTTGTTATTAACGAATTACCATATAAGCAGCGGATGCAGAAAGAGAACATGATATTGGCAAGCCTGTGGTATGGAAACAAAAAACCATCAATGGGGACATTTTTAAAACCATTTTTAAAATCGCTACAGAAGATGAATGAAGGAATCAAATGTATATCACCTGAAAGAGGCCAATTTCTGTGTAGAGGTCTCTTATTATGTGGAACAGCTGATCTCCCAGCCAGAAGTTTACTTTGTAACCACGTACAATACAATGGAGCATTCTCCTGTTGGAAATGTGAGCAAGAAGGAGAGACAGCATCTGTTGGGCGAGGCCATGCAAGGATTTTTCCGTTTCAAAGTGAAGAACCCAAAGGACCAGTACGAACAAAGGAAAATGTGTTGGAAAATGCAAGGACAGCAGTACAAGACCAACAGGTTGTAATGGGAAAGCCAGTAAAAGGTATAAAGGGACCATCATGGCTTTTCTTCGTGCCCCATTTTAACATTGTATCTGGCATTGCCATTGACTACATGCATGGTGTCCTATTAGGGGTGCAAAAGATGTTGTTAGAATTATGGTTTAGTGAGAAGCACAAAGGGAAAGCATATAATATTTATGACAGTGTTTGTGAAGTAGATACCAGGCTTCAGAGTATTAGACCTACTCTTGATATTTCTAGATTACCACGATCTATAGAAAAAGACTTGAAATATTGGAAAGCATCAGAATATAGATCTTTTTTATTATTTTTTGGTGCTCCAGTTCTGCATGGAATTTTAGACATGCAGCGATTTTTTCACTTTCTTTTGTTGGTGGACTCTATGCACATACTTCTGAAATTTGGGTCAAATGAAAAAGATTTAGATAGAGCTGAAATGCTTTTGTTTGAGTTTTGTAGGTGTTTAGAAGAGTTATATGACAGATGTTTTTTAAGACTAAATGTCCATCAACTGCTTCATTTACCAGATTGTGTAAGGGATCTTGGCCCTCTCTATACCCACAGCTGCTTTTCTTTTGAAAGTAAAAATGGGATTGTTTTGAAAATGATCCGAGGAAGTCAGAGTATTGATACTCAGATAATAACTGCTATATCATTTATCCAAAAGCTACCTGAATTAAAACAGAAATGTGTCTTAGAAAATTCGGAAGTTGATAAATTATGCAAAACTATTGAAGAGCCATCTTTGCTTAAGAGGGGTCAGAAACTAGGGAGTGGGATATACATTCTAGGTGCCCCGTACAGTAGAGTATTGACCAATGTTGAGACTGCTGCACTCCAAAATTTCTTGAAATATGATCATGTGTGTGATACATTTAGAAGTTTTAACAGAGTAGAATATGAATCATATATAATTTATGGCACTGAATATTCCAGAATGATCAAAAGGAACAATTCAGCAATTTGTTACAATGGAATGAGTGGGATTAGCTTTGGAGAAGTTATCTTTTTTATTTTGTTGGAAGACAACACTGCAGGTATAACAAAACCTCTTGTATTCATAAAGAAGTTGCTATGCAGAAATTACAATGAAAATTCAAATATGTTATCAGTTATTAAAACAAATGATGTTGAAGTTGTAAATATAAATGATATATTGTCAAGCTGTTTGCTTGTTTCTTTTCCTGGAGGGCAGACCTCATTCATGTGTAAGTTTCCAAACAGGTTAGAGTCTGACTAAAATGGTCCAGAACTATGTGTAGATCAGAGTGCATGCATTACATAAGATGATGTTTAAATTATATGCTTGTTATAGCATTATTTATCTCACTGATGGTTTTATTCTGTGTGTTAATGATGCATTAGACATTATAAACTTATTCTTGCATATTCCTAAAATGATTGCAAGCAGTGATTCTTTCTTCTTCTGTTGAATAAATGTACATAGACTGATGCCCCTTGGCCTTATAGCATTCTGATAATGTTAGTGGAAAACATCATTCCAAAAATAATAAAAAAAATTCCAAGAAATAATCAGATAAATCTTGTTTTTATTTTTTACAATTTACGTGGTACTTAACAACTTTGGTCATATAACTTGAGGTTTAATAAGCATGTTCATTGAATACCAGGGTATGCTTTGTTAATATCATCAAAGGTCAGTTTTTTAAATTTGTGAAGATTTGAGAGTCAACAAAAATTGACTAAGTTCAAAATTTCGCCTTACCGAAAGATCCAAGTCCAAATTCCATCTAAGTGACCAGACTGAAATTTTCTAATTTTTTTTTTCCTGCTTAATCATGAAATACGCTTAAAGGAAGAGGCGGAATCCGCCTCAAGGCTGAAGCGTATTCCGCCTTTTCTTAGACGGAATTTTATGTCCGTCTAATATCCACCTAAGGTTAGGAGGACTTAGATGGATTCCATGTACTTTCCGCCTGAAATTCAGACGGGATCCGTCTAATAATTTCGTACGGGTCTCATCAATATAGACAAAAACACAACTTCTCACCAATATAGACAACTACACAACTTCTCACCAATATAGACAACTACACAACTTCTCACCAATATAGACAACTACACAATTTCTCACCAATATAGACAAAAACACAACTTCTCACCAATATAGACAACTACACAACTTCTCACCAATATAGACAAAAACACAACTTCTCACCAATGACCAAGTTCAGAATTAGACTACAAATATAGACAACTACACAACTTCTCACCAATATAGACAACGTACTACACAACTTCTCACCATTGACCAAGTTCAGAATTAGACTACCAATATGTCATGATTGTCTGAAAATTTTCTTTAAAACATTGTCACGTTCTTGTATAATTTTTACTTGACTTATATGACTTCAGCTTTTCCATCATAAATTTTTTTTTCAGATACCATAGAAGAGAAGCACAAATATAAAACAGATTATATATGCAACTTATATATGCAACACTTTCAAATCATTCAGATGTTGAATTTATAACACTCAGCTTGACATCTAACATAATTTTATTAAACGTGCCCCATTTTGACAAATTCCATGACTGTACATAATACTACTTGGTTCAGTATAATTTCATCCACTAGTTTGAGTCGATCAATCTAGGATATATATGTCTACAAGCTAACTTTAAGCTACTATAAATTTTCAGTGGTCATTATCATATCACCTCATTAACCAACACTTGTGACCTCTTAGTGGACAGGATGTACTTAATTTCAATCACGAATTCGTGACAGTCTTGTTTTCATTAACTGCACAGGAAAAGGGAGAAAACTTGGATTTCTTTTTAAACCCACATAAAGAAAAATTATAATAAAAGGAATTGCATGGAATAAAATGGACATCATATGAAAAACATTTTATGAATTTAAAGGCTGTACTTTTCAAAAATCAATACACACTGACCGAATGCCATAAAACTTCAATATGGAGAGATTTAAACACTGTGAATAAGATGAGATCAACAGCATTAGATTCATCAGGTCATGACCCCTTAGGCCAATATGGGATTACCACAGAAGTGCTATAATTGAGGCTTGTAATACTAAGTGCTTGTCTGTCGGTAAAACAAGTGTACCGATTGTAACATTATGACTAGACAGGTCACACAATCATTTTGTGTAGTCTGCTATGTATTTTTGGTGCCCTCAAACCTTTTGTAATTAATACTTCCTGACTGCAGAAATACTGATAGCATCAATGTAGAGTAAATTTAGTTCATTCAACAAGAACTAAAATTAATTGCCTTAAACTTAACCTCACATTATTTGTTTTCAATAGAATTATTTTATGCAAAATTTCAAACTGTAGGAGTATACTTTATGCCGATACTATAATTCTAATAGTTTTAATAAATATGTTATGCACCATAATATAACTTTGTAAACCTCAATTTCCAATAACCCTCTGTTTAATAAACCAAAACTGAGAGATTTGTACATACTACTTAACATCTCAACCTCCATAAAATGTCACATATAACCCCCAAGCCAGTATATATATATAAATATATATATATATATATATATATGGGTTACTTTTCATAACACCTATTGTCTCTCAAAAGAATGCAACATTAAATGGATAGAGATGAAATATTTATCAAACCAGGGCAAAAAAAAAATCAAACCATGCAATTCCCATATTTATACCATATCTCTGTAATAAAAGCTTCATCTGTTGTGGCCTTCAGTATTGAAGAGAACCCAGAACACCAGAGTCTCTCTCTCTGGTTACAGAAAATTTCCCATCGGCTAGGGTGACATAAAGGTGTCATAGTAGGAAATATAATATCAATCACTTCTACACACCAGCCTCTGCTGGCTGTCAGACAGAACAGAGGGCACCGGTCCTCCTCCTGATCCCAGGGTCATATGTAAGGCTAATATGTCACAGGTAGACCTACTCTATGTGGCCTCAAAGGTGTTCCAGGCACTATAACTCACATTCTGTTCATCATGTGAATTAATGTATAATATACAAACAGAAAAAAATCTCTTAATTCTCACAGTATTTTCATTTTGCATATGATAATTAGTATAATGTCAATAGCTTAAAAATACTGTTGGGAAACTTGTATATATACATGTTCACTAGAGCAAAATTTTTCAAGTCTGATACATGTCTTGCATGTTTTATTGCCTACACGATGTTGCTTTACAGTTTCTTCCTTGCCCATCAATGTAACACTATCATACTATAAGCAAAGATGCAAGAAAACGCCAGACACCTGTACTTTCAGGGCACCAGTTTTCCTATTTCTTGACCTATTGGCAGTCTGACACAGCAATATATGCTAAATCATGGAAATGGGGAATGAAGGAACTTAACATATATTTTCCCTATCAGGACAGCAGTGATGATGCGAACTGTGAAAATATGCTTTATATGAGAAAAGCAGTTGACACCAAACAAAGAAATTCAAGTCTGTTAGAAAATGCTTCATAAACACTCCGACAATTAACACGATTTAACCACCTATTAAAGCATGATCAGCATAAAACTTCTCAGTACTTCCCTTTTTTACCCACATGTTATGTTGACATGCTCATGTATCTGATTTCAGAGTACACGCATGAAAGATGGCAATTTATTTGTAATGTAATCCATATTGACATAACCATCTAATGGCTAGCCAACACCTTTTCGTAACCAGAGGGGTGGTAACATATTGCATGACAATGAGTTCAAGTGGATAGAGTATTGCAACAAACAAACACAAGTTTTTCCCGACTGCAATCAAATCTGCAGCCAAATTAATGAAACTATTGATATCTCCTATTTTCTTTATGCCAAAAAAACCAAGACATATATCAAGTTCATACAGAGTTCAAGAAGACAATAATTAGTCATAGTCAATTTGCTGATCAAAACGCAAATAATAAAATTGCTTTTCAAAGTGCAGGGCAGAAATATGAACGAAGTACCTGTTCATGTTACATATTGCTTAAAAGAGTTCTACCATCAGTGTTGTATAATCTGTTATAAATACTAAAATGACTGAAAACTTTCCATGATTCAAAATTTCTAAATAACAAATGAAATGACTGCAACGGAAAACAATCCATCACAAAAACAACACAGAGATAATTTGTTCATAATTAAAACAAGTTAAACTAACACGTGCCTTCCATATGTGGAAAAAAAATGTTGTCAATTGAAATAATGATCTTATTGACATTAGTTTCATCAAACATGTTATTGTCGTTTGTCCCCGAGTTGCAAATAAGGGAAAAACATTCCTGACATTTCTTATATAACAACCATGTGCAGTGTTTGTTTTGTTCTAAGATTAGACAATTTCCCTCAAATCACCTGTGCATCTCTGACATGACAAAGGTAATTTTGTCTCTTATACATAAATCCATCAAGTAATGTTAAAAGTGTACACACTCCTGCCCTGTACACAACACATATCAGTAAACAGTCTCACAGCATATATGTAATTCCTGAGCAATTAATCCTTTCCTAATCCTTTACATCAACGAAAACACAACCTCACAGCCACAACATCAACCCTTTACCTTCCTCCCTGACCCCCCAGAGTGAGGGTCAGAGCATCCCCCACCTACCATAAACAATGATGATCAATTCCTCTGGGGTGGACTTCTTTTTCATGGACCCCGAGTCCTCCATCAGCCCTGGGCAAAGTGTGACTAGAATGTACAACAGGTGCTCTGTAATGCCTCTAGTCCCACACACTCCACACAGAAGTCTGATTACTGGTCAGATAGCGACAGAGGGGGTCGTTTATCAATGAAGCTCTTCTCAATATATTCAGTGACACTCTTGGCCATTATTGAGAGTTATGTAACAGCATAAATGTTTGGACATTTGCGTACATTCTCTCAGGTAAAAATCGTTTATTGCCTTACACACAAAGGTGTTAATTTTATAAAGTGGCAATACTGATAAGCTATATTTACATACTTCTCGAATTAAGTATCCTGCAATTTATATAGATATTGTTACATAAGATCAATTTAGCGTTTTTTTCCCATGTTAACAGAAAAAACAGGTCTCTTTAATTATTCTTAAAAACAAAATCTATAAGCTGTAAAGTTACTTAAAACTTAGAGGAAAAGTTAAAGGGGAAGGTAAATCACACTGTATGGGATAATTGTAGATACACCTTAAGTACGGGAATCTTTTTTATGGACCACACCACTGGGTTTTTCATGTTTTATGGCAATAACTATGAATACAGCTAACTTTGATATAAAACATCTAAAACAAAATATGGATTTCCCTTACTATAAAAAACATTCTGAGGGATATCTACACCACCTTCCACATTAGTAGATTATATTATTGCTCAAATTTACAACAGTAGGCATGCAGCTTTCATCACACTACTGTGCATGTTATAGAGTATCAAATGAGGCCCTCTTGAGCATAATTTCACATCGATGAAAATAGAGATAATGGAAAGACAAATTTCACAATAGTACAATGAAAACATAAGAGTGACTTGACTGTAAGGGCTTTAGAGTTTTAATTCTTATAGATTTCCTAAGTAGAACTGTTGACTTTGTCATTTAGGGATTTGCTAAAGGAGAGAACAAAAGCCATATTAAGTTCATCTGCCCCATGGAGCTGCTTAGTCTTAATTTCAGCTAAAAGCACAAAAGTACCAGATGCTCCATAGGTTTTAAAACAAAAGCAAACCACTTTTAATAAATTATGCTTGATTAAATATATGAATTTACCTTTGGGAGATCTATAAAACAAAACATTCTTAACATTCTGAAGTATAGATAGTTTCTATAATAATAAAGAACTGCAAATGATAGTATTGTTTTGTCACTTACATGTACCTTCTGGTCAATTTTCAAAAGTTATAAATTTCAAATGTGGTTTTTTTGTTGTCAATATAGATATTTAATATATGAATTTTCATAAAAGTTTATTTAAGGAGGTATGCTACACCAGAGAAATTTAATGTAGATGAAAAGTGGACGATATGTACAACAATATTTTGAAGTTGAAAAATTACAAATTTACTTTATTTTGTCAAAAAATACAGTTTTAGTAGAAGGTAAACTGAGAAAAATTAAAACCCATGCTGGACTCGAACCTGCGACCTACAGTTCAGCAGTCGGTATGCTAACCTACTGAGTTACTCGCCTAGGTATTTAAATTGAAAAGGAAAAGTCAAATATTGGTGATATTGATTTTTTCATCCATGTTTTTAAAGGAAGTAAGCCATTATGACAATGTAGAGTACCTCCTTAATTGACAAAACAAAGGGAGATAACTATAATTTGGGCTAAAATCTCATATTTCACTACAGAAATAAATGGAAAACAGAAAATATTTTAAAACATCTTTCTTTCATGTGAAACACAAATTCCTGTTTACAGGTATTACAAGTGTCATTTATCAAATTTATACCAACCTTTTGTTATTTCAAAGGGGGGGGGGGGGGGGGGGGGGCATATGTTTACAGACTAAAACACAGCGAAAATGTGTGCTCTTTGGTCATTTGCAAATGAGGTCAAACTATGAAAAATGAAGATTAATCATTTGTTACTCAATAATATAAAGTAATTTGACAAATTAAATGGTTATTAATTGAAATCAATAAGCATATCAAAATATATGACATTTTTAAGCCTGACTTCAAGGAACACATTTCTACCCCCATAATCAAAAGGAGTTGTAATTAAGAGCAACTAATTAATTATAATACTGGTATTAAAGTTAATAATCAATGATCAATGAATTCTACTTTGCATTAAAAAAATCTCATCAGCAAAATTGCAAAGCTTTTTAAAATATACGAGTTAAAAATGTAGGAGGGAATCCAGAGTTAACGTGCGAGGTTCTTCACAATCACATGATGGGGAAATAAGGGAGATTCTCTCATACACTAACTAATGACAGAATATGACACTGTATTACTTTCAAGTATAACAGTTTCTCTAAATTGCCAGAATATTGTGTTGATTAATCATAGGTTTCAAAAAATTTAATTAGCTTTGTCTTTAGAAGAATATTAAGAACTTTGTATTGCATGCTTTATGTACAGCAAAATCATTTCTTATAGACAAAAGACCATCTGATCAGCATGTAAACTCTAAATAACTTCCTTCAAATAATTTAAAATCATTTATCATTCTTTCACTTGTTAATAAAACAGGTGGGTTTTTGAAACACAAATGCTACTGATAGCATCTGATTTGTAATGTGCATAAATGTCAAGGTCACTAGGCCATTGACCTTGGGGCTTTATGAAGTCTGTATCTCTAATAGTTAATTAAAATGTTGCAGACAGACAGAAAGGCCAAAAAAAAAAACCCCACCCAAACTAAATGCCAAAAAGTCAAGAGATTATTCATTATTTTGAAACCCTTAGACTAGAAAACTGTTATGCTTCTTCCTGGACTAACAAAAATGACCATCAGTAAGCATTGTATTTGATAATGTGTATTTGTCGATGAAATAATAACATTTAAAACATAAAAGTATTGGATAACTTTATAATTGGAATTTCGTATTGTATTGTTTACATAAAAACAAGGTTAGTTCTGTCTTCTTGGTTCATAAATAGCATAATGTGTTTGTAAAACATGAATGCCACAGAGCCTCTGTCTTGAATTTCCTATTGCATATATACCATATATAGCTATCAAAAATCAATGCATTCTCACTTATAGTTTTAATGTTACCATCAATGTTATAGTTTTTGGATGAGTTAAAAGTCAAGGTCACAAGGATATGGCATCATTGGAAAGGTCATGTCACAAAGGCTACACCTACTGTATAATATCAAAGAATTCTCCTTATAATTGAAAATTTTACAACCAATGTTAAAGTCATGTACCATGTACACATGGATACGAGACAAAAACTATATAAGATCAGAATCTATGATTATAGGAGCATGAAAATTATATTATCAACCTTTTTTATACATTTTACACATATTTTCCAAATCACGAATAGGCTTATTGTATAAATCTCTAAACCATTATCATGTACCATAAAAAATCTTGTAAATCTAGTCTCATACATATTATAACATTATTACCACAAAATTTGTATGATACTTAGTCTCAAACATTTCATAACGTTACGTATCATCATAAAAAATCTTATAAATTTAGTCTCAAACATATTCAAAATATTGAGAGCGAGTGTCTCATTATCAACTAGATCAGTACATAACAAGAAATTTCTCTTCAGAACAAAATAATTTCATCAGATTAGATTTGATTATAATCCACAACAATCCAATTGAACAAATTAAAAAAAAATTTTTTCCTGTATTTTCAGAAAAAAACACTTGTTGAAATAAAAGCATTAAATACAAATTAACGGGAATCTCAAGTATCCGGAAACAAAATGGGTAATCAGATAAGGAAACACAAAACACAGTCCTCTTAAATCATTACTTATCATCATTTTACAATTTTCTTTAGCAGAGACCATACAGTCTATTCACACAATAAGAAAACTTAATATATTCTTTTATTTAAAAACCTGTACAAAATTGCAGGAAATGTCATACCATCGAGACCTCATTCATGAAATGATTATGAGATATAGCCACTTTAAAACATGCTATGACAATATGTTAAAGCATAATCATTATTAAAAGCTATTTATTTTTTCAAGCAAACCTCAGTTTTAAAAAATGAAAGCAAAATGAAGCTTAATTCACTAAGAAATGAATTAAGAAAAGAATATCTCCTTACCTGTATTTCTCATCTTTCTCAGTCCAAATCAAAATTCATTTTCCTTGATAACACAAGTAGAGTCCATTTATAGAATTAAAAATACTCTTCAAAAATAGGAAAACTGGCGAGCTGGGAGAGTTAAGCAAACATGGAAGATGCACTGACATAGGACCCTGGCAGTGAAGAGACTGTAGCTATGATATAAAGGGGGGTCTATCAAACAACAGGATGATATAAAACTCTCAGGACACACGTAATTCAAGGGCCACAAGAAAAATAAACAACTACAAGTACCAGTTTACAAAGCTCAAGTGTGTGTCTTGAGTGGGACACGGAAAGAAATTGACGATACTCAGCCGTGTGGCTTCCTGATAACCATGGAAATTCAACATGTTCCCCCTCTCAAAAAAGGATACAAACAACCTGTACAAATGTTGTATTCTCTCATATTCATTGAAAGTGACATTTCATTTTTTTTTTTTACAACACAAACAAGAGGGTGAGTCATTTATTCTTAATTTTCAAATCATACATGCCCCAGGTTTTGTAAAATATCTTAATAAAAGTAAATTTGTTGCCATGATTTTCTTAACCTGACATGAAAGAGCTTACCTTGTTAGTGATGAAGAACAGATTTTGATACAATGTGGCAAAAAATCTGTGTGTTGATTATTATTAATAAATCATATCAAAGAAAGCGATGATTATTCTAAAATACATCACAAACACACACAAATTCATAAAAAAGACAAAAACAATTATCAAGAATGATGTAGCTGATTAATAAAAGTTGTATGACAAAAGACTTGGCTGTGAAAATGTATGGCGTATAAATCTAATACTGGCACTACACGCTATCCTGAAGTTACTGTACATGCACATTAATCTTTGTGTTTGCATTTTCTGAAACTGGATGCTGTATCATAAGTCATATTTCAATACTTTCAAAATATCTGGTAGTTAGACCACCCATAGAAAGGCCTTTGTCCTTTCACTACTTCTATATTAATGTCTAGAAAGGCCGACAGGCAACATCTATCCCCCGCCCCCTTCTTAAAGATGCAGTTAATTGTTTCTCTAAAAGGGGTTCATATAGTAGAGATAACTTGACTGTCTGAAACTGAGGGATTACCAATGCCACAGAGATGTACATATACCTACAAAACTGAGGGATTACCAATGCAACATATGTACATGCAAAATTTAAGACAAAATCGGCTAAAAAACAAATCTTGCCATTTGAAGGTGTGAAAAAACTTTGGAGTCAAGGAAATATATACAAAAGCCTCCCCAGCTCCTCAAATTGAAAGCGCTTCAAATTACACCTTTCTCCCTAATGTACTGCATGGTATGGAGGAGAAAGCATGAGCAAGAACATACACATTTAGACATTGTGAACTGTGGAAAAAGATATAGAAAAGATTCAACATCAAAAGTGCCTAAACAGATGAAAGATTTTATGGAATATGATACTGGGTGTATCTATAACTTTAATACGATATGTCTAATTTGGAACAGTCCTAGAGTCCAAACCCCGGGGTTGCAAAATTCACAATATTGGAAACATCCTTTTCTGCTTTCCCTAAATATGCATTTAGTCTTTATACTATATCAGCCAACTTAAAAGAAGTCTTTCAAATGATAAAGACAATAATCACTATGATTTAATTTAAACAGTATCTTATTATGCTAAATCATAACAGGGTCATACAGCAGGCATTGCCTATATACGTCCTCTCCGTAATAATCACTATAATAATTTTTACTCCACCTAAGACCTTGAAAGCAAACCCTTACCCCCTGAGATCATGAAATTTACAATTTAAGTAAAGGACTACCTACTGTACTCCTTGTAAATATCAAATTAGTTTATCTAGTTTCAATTGAGTATCAATAGCATTAAAGGGACTGATTCACGTTTTTCGAAAGAAAGACTTTTCATTTTTGATGTTAACAAGAGGTCCACAGGCCTTATCGGTCACCTGAATACTAGTGAAAAAGTATCACTACTTCCATGGGCTATGAAATCTAGAAAACATTTCCTGTTCTGAATATCTAAGCTAAATTCTAATGTTCAGCAACAGTATAAACAAGATGTGTTCTTAAAACTTCACTGCCCTCAAAAGTGCATACACTGATGGAAGGCTTTAAATAATAGGTGTATTAACATTAAAATATAAAAAGATATGACTAATTTGGACTCACCCTAAAGTCATAACCCTGGGTTATGAAATTCACCATTTTTTTGTACATCCTTTTTTGCTATCTCTAAGTATGCATTTAGATTTTATACAGTATCAGCAAACTCACACATACATACTATATCCTAAGTTTGGTCCCACCCTGGGGTCAGAACCCTTACTCTGGAGAAAATCAAATTTACAATTTTGGTAAAAGACTACCTGCTCTATCCATTTAGCACAATATACCAAGTTTGGCCCAGCCCTGGGGTCAGAACCCCTACCCCAGGGATCATGAAATTTACAATCTATGTCCCCCTTGTTCCAAATATGCTTCATACCAAATATGAAAAGAATTGGAATGATAGTCAATCTAATTAAAATCAGTGGAGTGTAACGGTTAGAGAAGGTCTGATTTTAATTAGATTGGAATGATAGTTATCAAGAAGAAGTTAGAAATGTCTAGTGTTCACACATTTAATAACTGACCATTTTGGCCCCACCCTGATACCAAAACCCCTACTCCTGGGATCATCAAATTTACAATTTTGGTAAAGGACTACCTGTTCTTTCTAAATATTTATTTACTTTCAATTTAGTATCAATAGCACTAAAGAAGATGTTATTTAAGTGTTTTACACATAAACACTATACACCAAGTTTGGCCATGCCCTGGGGTTAGAACCTCTACCCCGGTGATCATGAAATTTACAATTTTGGTAGAGGCCTTCCTGCTCTACATCACCATTTATTTAGTTTTTCTTACATGTGTGTGGTTCTTGAGAAGAAGATTTTTGAAAATTGGTCCATTTTGGGCAGTTTTTGCCCCAATCTAATTGAAATTAGATGTTGGATCCGCTTGCATACTCGCTACAAAAACATCTAAAAACATCCCATAGAGGGTCACGTCAGAGGTCAAATTCGGTATCACTCTAGACTTATCGGCTTCAACAAACATTCAATGATTTTGCCAGCGGTGATTTCATTGGTCAATCAAATATGACCTCTGACGTGACCCTCTACGGGATGTTGTTAGATGTTTGTGTAGCGAGTATGCGAGCGGATCCAACATCTAATTTTAATTAGATTGTTTTTGCCCCGCCCCTAGGGATGCTGGAGTCCTGAAATTTACAATTGATGTCCCTCTTGTCCCAATGATGCTTCATACCAATTTTGAAAAGTATTAGACTGGTAGTTATGAAGAAGTTAACAAGAGATGTTTGTAAAACACATATGCCCCTCATGGTGCAAAATTGAAAAGGGTTATACACACACATCATTTAATTGATATTAGTATCATCAATTCAAAATACCGAGCAGAAAATATCTTCCTATGTCAAAAGTGAATTGACCATGTGACCTAAAAATCAATAGGGGTCATCTACTCCTGAAGATGTACCAGTGTACTAAGTTTGATGTCTGTCAAGCAAAAGGGTTATCGAGATATTGAGAGGACAGTATATTATATGTCCAGTTTGACCTTTGATCATGTGACCTCAAAATCAATAGGAGTCATTTTCTCCTGAATATACAACAGTGTACTAAGTTTGATGTCTGTCAAGCAAAGGGTTCTCAAGATATTGAGTGGACAGTATATTCCAATGTCCAGGTTAACCCTTGAACATGTGAGCTCAAAATCAATAGGGGTCATCTTCTCCTGAGGATGTACCAGTGTACCAAGTTTGATGTCTGTCAAGCAAAGGGTTCTCAAGATGTTGAACGGACAGTATATTCCTATGTCCAGTTTGACCCTTGACCTTTGACCATGTGACCTCAAAATCAATAGGGGTCATCTTCTCCTGAAAAAGTACCAGTGTACCAAGTTTGATGTCTGTCAAGGAAAGGGTTATCAAGATATTGAGCAGACAGTATATTCCAATGTCCATTTTGACCCTTGACCTTTAAACATGTGACCTCAAAATCAAAAGGCGTCATTTTCTCCTGAAGATGTACCAGTATACCAAGTTTGAAGTCTGACAAGCAAAGGGTTCTCAAGATATTGAATGGACAGTATATTGCTATGTCCAGTGTGACCCTTGACCTTTGACCATGTGACCTCAAAATCAATAGGAGTCATCTTCTCCAGAAGATATACCATTGTACTAAGTTTGATGTCTGTCATGCAAAGGGTTCTCAAGATATTGAGCGGACATTATATTCCTATGTCCAGAGTAGATTGACCCTTGACCTTTTGACCTGAAAAACAATAGGGGTCCTCTTCTACTCATAACCTACCCACATATGAAATATCATTATCATCAAGTGAATGGTTCTCAAGATATTGAGCGGACAACATGTGGTCTACCGACCGACCGACAGGTGCAAACCAACATGCTCCTCTTCTTTGAAGGGGGGGCATAAAAATGTTCAATTGTTAACGCATGACGGACGACAACCAATTGCAATAGGTCACCTGAGTTTACTAAAAATTTAAACAGTATCTTATTAAAAATAAAAAATATAAGTAACTCATTTAATGATGACAACCAAAATTTGGACCATCTGAATGCAAGGATAAGAACAATATTTTAGCTTTGATTCTGTTTTATAAACAAAGACTCAAGTCTTTTTTTTTTGTAAACAAACAAATCAGTGAAACATTAATTTTGTAATTTAAAGAATCTTCATTTTGTACAATCACAAATCTTAACTTATAAATGATGTATTTTACCTAAAGTATACTTAAAATTAATATACATTTATTTTGAAAATTTCATAAACAATAACACACCTCAATCGATCTCCGTTTTCAAAACAAATAATAAACTCTCTATAATGAGCTTCTGTCATGATTAATAACCTTCAATAAACTCTCTATAATGAGCTTCTGTCACGATTAATAACCTTCAATAAACTCTCTATAACGAGCTTCTGTCATGATTAATAACCTTCAATAAACTCTCTATAATGAGCCTCTGGCATGATTAATAACCTTCAATAAACTCTCTATAACGAGCTTCTGTCATGATTAATAACCTTCAATAAACTCTCTATAATGAGCTTCTGTCATGATTAATAACCTTCAATAAACTCTCTATAATGAGCTTCTGTCATGATTAATAACCTTCATTTTTTGTGAAACTCTCTATAATGAGCCTCTGTCATGATTAATAACCTTCAATAAACTCTCTATAATGAGCTTCTGTCACGATTAATAACCTTCAATAAACTCTCTATAACGAGCTTCTGTCATGATTAATAACCTTCAATAAACTCTCTATAATGAGCCTCTGGCATGATTAATAACCTTCAATAAACTCTCTATAACGAGCTTCTGTCATGATTAATAACCTTCAATAAACTCTCTATAATGAGCTTCTGTCATGATTAATAACCTTCAATAAACTCTCTATAATGAGCTTCTGTCATGATTAATAACCTTCATTTTTTGTGAAACTCTCTATAATGAGCCTCTGTCATGATTAATAACCTTCAATAAACTCTCTATAATGAGCTTCTGTCACGATTAATAACCTTCAATAAACTCTCTATAACGAGCTTCTGTCATGATTAATAACCTTCAATAAACTCTCTATAATGAGCTTCTGTCACGATTAATAACCTTCAATAAACTCTCTATAATGAGCTTCTGTCATGATTAATAACCTTCAATAAACTCTCTATAATGAGCTTCTGTCACGATTAATAACCTTCAATAAACTCTCTATAACGAGCTTCTGTCATGATTAATAACCTTCAATAAACTCTCTATAATGAGCCTC
This sequence comes from Ostrea edulis, assembly GCF_947568905.1. Lineage (NCBI taxonomy): Eukaryota > Metazoa > Mollusca > Bivalvia > Ostreida > Ostreidae > Ostrea > Ostrea edulis. The sequence continues at coordinate 58,083,140 of NC_079169.1, read as the reverse complement.
TGGCATGATTAATAACCTTCAATAAACTCTCTATAACGAGCTTCTGTCATGATTAATAACCTTCAATAAACTCTCTATAATGAGCTTCTGTCATGATTAATAACCTTCAATAAACTCTCTATAATGAGCTTCTGTCATGATTAATAACCTTCATTTTTTGTGAAACTCTCTATAATGAGCCTCTGTCATGATTAATAACCTTCAATAAACTCTCTATAATGAGCTTCTGTCATGATTAATAACCTTCATTTTTTGTGAAACTCTCTATAATGAGCTTCTGTCATGATTAATAACCTTCAATAAACTCTCTATAATGAGCTTCTGTCACGATTAATAACCTTCAATAAACTCTCTATAATGAGCTTCTGTCATGATTAATAACCTTCAATAAACTCTCTATAATGAGCTTCTGTCATGATTAATAACCTTCAATAAACTGTCTATAATGAGCCTCTGTCATGATTAATAACCTTCAATAAACTCTCTATAATGAGCTTCTGTCATGATTAATAACCTTCAATAAACTCTCTATAACGAGCTTCTGTCATGATTAATAACCTTCAATAAACTCTCTATAATGAGCTTCTGTCACGATTAATAACCTTCAATAAACTCTCTATAACGAGCTTCTGTCATGATTAATAACCTTCAATAAACTCTCTATAATGAGCTTCTGTCACGATTAATAACCTTCAATAAACTCTCTATAATGAGCTTCTGTCATGATTAATAACCTTCATTTTTTGTGAAACTCTCTATAATGAGCCTCTGTCATGATTAATAACCTTCAATAAACTCTCTATAATGAGCCTCTGTCATGATTAATAACCTTCAATAAACTCTCTATAATGAGCTTCTGTCATGATTAATAACCTTCATTTTTTGTGAAACTCTCTATAATGAGCCTCTGTCACGATTAATAACCTTCATTTTTTGTGAAACCCTCTAAACATATTTCGATTGAAGATTTTGATCATTTAAAGTGAGAAACAAAGTTTGGTAAAAATCGTGAATCAGACCCTTTAAAGAAGATATTATTTGAATGTCTTACACATAAATACACTATGTATACCAAGTTTGGCCCCACTTGGAGTCAGAACCTATACCCAGGGGATCATGAAATTTAAAATTTTGGTAGAGCCCCCCTGCTCTACATCATTATGCATTTAGTTTTTCTTACAGATGAGGCAAAAATGTGAAAAGTTGATGACTGTGCCAATGACAACAACAGGACAACAGATGCTAGACAAATTTTGATCAGAAAAGCTGACTTGAGCCTTTGCCTCAGGTGAGCTAAAAAAAAAATGTATAATTTTAGATATTGACATTTACAAACCAACAAGGACTCAAGTTTATAATATCAAATGTTGACATTTATAAACCAACAAGGACTCCGAGTATTACTGACCATAATTCACCATCTTCCTTTTCCTTAATCATGAAAACTAAGACAAAGGCACAATAACTGTACAGGAAAATAAGAAGGGCATACAGGAAAAGCTCTATTAAAATGAAAATATTCTAGGAAAAGCTGCTTACAGAAAAGTTTGCCAGTGCTCTTTAACCACATCTATGAACATTCTGGATAAAACTTAGTACACCTCTGAAATTGTGATTGAAGTACCCCTGCTGAATCTCTTAATGTTTCTTCTGCAATTTTCATTTCAGGAACCACTATGTGGATGACTGCAGACAATACATGTCATCATACAATTAGGCCAAAATAAAATATATGTGTGGTTCCTATTTCACTCCCCTTAAAATTAGGTAGGGTAGGTGGGTAAAACATTTTATTCTAATGAAATATTTCTTTGGAATCTTCAGTTTCTGATACACTTTGAATACATGTCTATATATATTACAATTACTTTTCAATTATTTTGAAGATCAATAGTAGTCAAAATATAAATCAAGAGAAACTCAAACGCGAAAAGAAAATAATTCCAGTTTGAAAGTTGAAGATTTTTATTTTATTTATACATATATTGTCAACAAAATCTTTAGGGTTGGCAGCAAAAAAAATGGGTAGGGTGGGGAAACTGGAAACACATACATATTTTATTTTGGCCTTATGCAAAAATTACTTGATATTTTCAACAAGTTATTGTTTCCTTAATATAAGGATCTTGAGAAGGAGATATTCAAAGATTTTTCCTACAAGTGAATACACTCCAATCTAAAACTTTAAATATCCCTGCTGTACCCTGTCTTGTCCTCAAGTCAATATGGTTTCATCAAAATTGAATCTAAATGAGGATGTGGTTTTTGAGAAGACTATATTCAATCAGTCGGCTCATGGGGCACAACACTCACCTGTGTGAAGGTGATAGGCTCATACATGTACATTATGAAGTGCAGGGCACTTAAATTGTTAACTTTAAACCCCCATTGAGGCCCAAATTTTCAGCAAACTGAAATTTACACATTACAATTATGCTAATACTGTATATTAATCTGACAAAGATGCTTACATATTTAATTTGACAAATTGTACATTATTTGATGGGGGAAAGGGGTAATAGCAACAGATTTGAATCTCTGACATGAGAATGCTTTTTTCATGTCTATTCCTAAATTGTAATGGTTGATTGATTGTACATGTATATTGTTTAACGTCCCTATGGAGCCAGTAAAGGGCTGTAAAATTTAGACCTATGCTCGGCATTTACGACCTTTCCGCAGGGAGGGATCTTCAATGTGCCACATCTGTTGTGACTAGGGGCCTCAGTTTTTGTGTCTCTTCTGAAAGATCACCCCATTTAGTTGCCTCTTACAACAAGCAAGGGGTACTGTGGACTTATTTTAACCCAGATCCTCAAGGGCTTAATGGAAATGGATGTAGGACAAGGATTTCAAATCCTTCTAATGAGAACACCAGTTCCAGTGAATTAGGAAAATTATATTTCCTTTCATCCTGAATATCACTGTAATAGTTGGATAATAAAAGATAAACTAAGCAGTCTCCATGATTAAAAAAAAACTATGCACAATTTATTTTCTAACATGTCGAAGATAACATTAGAATATCATATATTTACCAATAGTATGCCCTTCCCTGTGCCCTGCGATGTAACAACTGATTTATGCCCTTCCCTGTGCCCTGTGATGTAACAACTGATTTAATATGCCCTTCCCTGTGACCTGTGATGTAACAACTGATTTAATATGCCCTTCCCTGTGCCCTGTGATGTAACAACTGATTTAATATGCCCTTCCCTGTGCTCTGTGATGTAACAACTGATTTATGCCCTT